>NW_026038229.1:0-46378 GCF_023373825.1 Bactrocera dorsalis
TTTCGTTGGAGCGATCTTTTGAGTTTGCTGAATATCCAGAAGTCACACGAAGGTAAATCACGCGAATACGGTGGTTGCGGCACGATATAGTTTCAAAATCTGGCGAAAAAATCACGAAGAAGCATTGCAATAAACGACAGGACATTATCGTCGTCCATAAACCAAAAGTTGTCGACTCATAATTCCAGCCTATTTTCTCTCTTTTTACGAATAGCTTCGCGCAATCGACGCATAAAACTCACATAGGATTCCTTGTTGACACTTTGGCCGGTCGGAAGCAACACGGAATATACCACACTTCGATAATCGAAAAAAATTGTCAACACAACCTTGATTTTCGACCAGCTTTGTCGTGTTTTTTTCTGCCTTCGACTCGCCTTTGCCACGATATTCTTCCATTTGTTCATCTGTTTCCGGGTCGTAAGCATAGATTCAATACTTATCGCCTGTAATAATACGTTTCTCGACATTGTGGTAGTGGGAAAGCATTGTTTCATAGACGTTAACGCTATGCTGTTTTTCGAAAAAATCGTGCTTTCACTTTTCTTAGGCCCCAATGATCTATCAAAATGCTTTTCACTGATCCTTTTAATATTCCAACGATGCCAGTGAGATCTCTGCTCTGATTCTCAAGCACCAATTCCTTTATTTTATTGACATGTTTATCATCAGTTGATGTTGATGTCCAGCCTGGACGTGGTTCGTCGTCAACGCGCTCTCAATCCTCTTTAAATAATTTGTACCAATTAAAATATCGCCGAATGCCCTCAAAAATATTTCGATGAATGTTTTTTTCGCACGAAATCTAAATAAAAAAGTCTTACTATTTTTTGCCCAAGGTAATACAAGTTTATATGTACGAGTATGTAACTATGTACTTTAGAACTTTCAAATGCTGTCCTTACCCATAGAAAGACCACTTAGCCCACTGCTTGATCAACTCCGGTTCACACAGAAAAAAACACTATTTTTCCTTAAAACTCCTTAAATATCGATGAATATGATTTCTTTTCTTACTTCTTTTTTTGTTTCTCCCTCCTTTCTTATTCATTATTTGTAAATTAACTACATTGTCATTTCAAATTAACTCATACACCTTGTTAAACGCTTCAGTTAAGTATTTGTTGCAAATACATTAAAATTAATTGCTGATTTTATTACCTCACACGTGTACGTATGCATATGTGTATGTGCGCGCTAATATCCGCTGAATGAATATAAGTAGTACTATATAACTACAAGTGTGAATTAAGCAATAAAAACCTTAAGTGGAATTTTAACGGATTAAGACTTAAGAAACGGAGCTGAGATGTACTTACACATGTGCATAGATTATTCGTTTGAAGAGTTTTCGCACATTAAATTCAATACGCATAGGATAGATAATTTACTTATATAAGAATATTTGTATGGGAAAAGGATCGGCAAGTGTATTTTCCCTTTTCTATAGACACACGTCTTTATTTTTGGGCCGTTAAAAATCATTTATTTATGTTTGACATAAAAGTATTACAGAATTGGAATTTGCAACACAAATTTATCGAGAAATCTAAAGATAAAAAACATGTTTTGGTTAAAAACTTAACTTAATTAAACTTAACTTGGACGAAGGAAAAAACTGAAAATTGGATTTTTGGCGGACATTTTTATAAAAAAATGAAAATTTCGCGACATTTTTTTTGTAACCGAAAAACAATCCTTCGTCCAAGCCTTTAAGAATTTTATATCAAAGACCTCTTTAAAATTTCAAGAAGATCGGTTGAGTAGTTCTTGAGCAATCTTGCCAACCGACTTCAAAAACACGATTTTTTGAAATCCATAATCCCATGTAACCTCTTAATAAACCAATATCGCATAAATTTATTGTTAATGGGCTCTAACGAATTAATTTATCATTTCTCAATAATATTTTAAGTCTTCAATTGACTTCAAGTTCGCAAGTTCAGCGAATCAAACATAACATGTGAAAAACGATAACAGATTTCGGAACAAAAAATAAGACAGAAGTGCAAAATCTTTATTTCTGTAATTTACAGAAATTTTACTCGTTATGAAAAGTTCAAATATTGTCAGCTTTCCTTTATGGATATTTTTGACGAATCCCCTGAGTTACGATCGAAATTAACGAAGCGTTCTGAATTAAATTCAAGCGAATCTAATGTTTTGAAGTAATTTTTGAAGATTCTAATTCTCAAAAATCACACAGTTCCCCAAAGTAATAAAACTTCAACTTTAAATTTAATAAAACTTTGTTTTAGCTTGAAACACTTACACATTCTACTACAACAATGAGTATGTGAATATAGTTGATTTGTAAAAAAACAAGTAATAATATAGTATATGATATACCTACTGGCATAAAGCTATAAACGAAAACCAGTAAGACTACTTTAGTTAAAAAATGTTGCCAAAACAGCTGCATGCAACATTTTCCTACAAGGCACACAAGAAAGGCGTGTTGAGTTCAAAATATTTACATAAGGGCAGCTGTGCAAAATAAATTCAACAACTTATCGATTAAATGCTGTTACAACACATTACAATTAAGCAATGCAAATAACAAGGTGACATTAAATTACTAAGCGACTAAGTAACAATTTTCCTAAAAAAATTCACTACTAGATCAGAATGCATCAGAGATACGGTGTAAGCAGCTACGCCCACATCACTGGCTTTAATAGGCAATCGCTTAAAGTGTTTAGCGCGCTCAAATGGGCAGGGTCATTGTAAGCAGCATGCAAACTGGAAATGAAAATGAAAGCAAAATTATTTACAAGTTTGTGTAAACAGTTAAAAGGCAATCATCTATTTTAATTGCTTAAGCGCATACGAGGTTAATGTCTCATAAGAAGAGGCACTTACCCAAAACGCAGCCAGTGAAAAGGCCAAATGTCAAATGACAATTGGACTCCAGCAGTACACCGATAAGGTTGCTGCCGAAAATGCTGCCCGTTCGGCCGAGCAATAAGCAAATGCAAACTGCTTTGCCACTGTAAAAAAATATTTATTATTTATAGTGCTAACACGCTGCAAGAGGAGTTTCACCTACCGCAAATGGGTGGGCACTAGTTCCACCACACCACTGCCCAGCATGGATATACACAGGCCTGGCATTGTGAGGAACACAATAAACGATACAACGATAGCAGTCGGGTTGAGCAGCCAAAACAGCGTGACACAGCAGACCGCGCTAAGGAGCAAAGATCCAATAATTGTTGCTTTGCGTCCAAATAATTTTATGACGCCGCCTATCAGAATGTAGCCCACCACATAGCACAGGCCCATGGAAATCGAGTCAATATAGCTTTTATCGCTGATCTCATCGATGCATACCTGAAAAAATTCATGAATGGATAACCGATAAATTCAGTTTACGCACACTCTAGCAATCTCATAAACATTTTAGAAGTATAACCTCACTTTTAGAGTTTAGTAAATATTCACCTTCGTGGTATTTGTGAGATCATTTCTATCATTGAATGTGTCACCAATAATTTGACAAATTGTTTCATGATCTTCAGCTGTAGTCATGCTAAGTCTATTTTGAATTTCTGGAAACCATAGACCCATGCCACTAGAACTAGAAAAAGAATGAAATGTATGTGTATCACTGGATTCTAACTAGACCGCAGAATTTATGAAAATTATGAACTTTGCAACTCTAAATTGTAGATCTACCTGAAAAATAGGCCGCACATAGTGACGCAGCTAATCAAAAAATTTAGAGCGTATGGGCGATGTACTAATGGGCGCGTCTCCTGCCAGATGTGCTTAACAGTCTGAAAGCTGATAAGAAGCCATACATATAATAACGGACATAACTGTATGTTCAATTCATCCAATTCATCTTACCACGACTTGCTCGTAATGTGCACCTTATCGGCCATTGTTCTTTCGGGCTTCAGTTTCTTAACGCCCAACTGCTTCAAATCTTTGCCAGTGTTACATTCACAAATCCAATTTGCTGCAGCTAAAGCTTCTTCATTTTTCCGCAATGATAAAAGCAGCTTAGGACTTTCCGGTAGTATTAATAATATGCAAGCAGCTATTAGACCCGGCAACAGATTGACGATCATCATAAGCCGCCACGGACGAAACGCAAAGCTATCGCTCAACTGAAGTGACCAATCCATGGAGAGCACCAACCAAGCGATTGCTGTTTATATTAAAACTCTTTTGTAAAAACTTGTATGTATAGGGAATACGAAAAAGCTTTTGGACTTACCAGGCACATATGTCATCCCTACGCCCACAAACAAACTAGCATAGTTCATAGCCAGGGCATTGTGCCGTCGCGCATGAAATTCACCCAAAAATGCATATGTCGTGGAGGAAGGTCCAGCAATGCTTTGAGTGAAAAATAAAATTTTTTTAAAAATCAACACGATTTCCTTTTTTAGTGTTATAATAAATACTTACAAACAGCCCACCACGAAGCGCATGAATACGAAATACCAAAAGCTGGGCATGAACATCGATATCAGCGAGCACAAACATCCGCCGAAAGTTGCATAGAGCAATATACGCCGACGTCCTGTGATGTCACTTAGATAGCCCCAAACGTATGAAAACAACGCTATACCTGAGGACAGACAGACTTATTTGAAGTATATGTACGAATACGAATACGAATATTTTAAATTAATACGTGTTTAAAAAGACGTTAGAATTTTTATTTGGAACCAACGGTACTATACTTTTTTATTCCAAAAATTCTACAAACGAAAATTCATCGCTTTTTCGGAGCATTTACTTATTGAAAATGACGTCGAAGCTATTCAACAATGTCACGAATGATGGTCCAAAAATGAAACAATCCCGCAAAACCAGGTTTAAGTTGGTCAAAAATCAAGGTTTACCATGAATTCGGATTTGTGAAAATTCATGAAATAACGGTATTGTTAAAAACTACTAAATGCCTGATAATTCAATAATTAAATACGCCAGAGCCATACATACCCCTGAGTTGGTATAAGAAGGCTTTATATGAGCCGATATCAAAATTGAACGTGGCCACTTTTAAGTAAAATTACACAAAAAATCGGACTACAATCGCGCTTACTTCCCATACTCGTAATAACGCAATTTTAAATTCCTTTTGATTCTTTCACTTTCCCGTACACAAAGCAAGAATTAATTAGTCTAACTTCTTACGAATATTGCCTTTAGAGTATACCACCTTATGACCAAACACTATCCAAATCGAACCAAAACTGTTGATATTGATATTCTTGGCCTCAACATCCCTGAAAGTGGTAAAGAAGCGAAGCAAGGATTGAAAAGTACACATCTCTCGACGAACAAAGACCAAATTCTATAAGTCAAATTCCCGTCCTGCTATAGGCTGATGATGACAATATATGAGTCGACGTTACGAGTTTTCAGCTCTGAAAGTATTTGACGCTGTACCCGCATTGGAAGCAGGTGAAGAGGAAGGTCTACTCTGTTGGAAAGACCATCGAAGAACCTGACTACACACGGCTTTAACCGCGAAGTGGTAAAGAAGAAGGATATACACATTTCAAATGCTGAAAATTGAAAATTGATTCGGCTATCTAAAACTTTACACACGACTATAGACTTGTGCATTATGCACAATATCGAGGTTTTTCATACCCTCGCAACAAAGAGGTGGACATGGCCATCACATTGAAAACCTGCAAAAGTGCGCCAAAAAACATGATACGGATGGGAAGCATTTAAAACTCAATTTTAAAACTGCACTATGGGCATGGCAACGCTCACTTTTAGTTGAAACATTATCCTGACATTTTGATATTACACTATAAATATGAGCGAATTCTGTCCTCAGCGTTGATCGTAAAGAGTATAAAATATTCGGTTCCACCCGAACTTAGATCTTTCTTACTTGTTTAGTTTAATAGAAGGTTTTCCCAACACTTCAAAGCACTTCCCCTGCGTTGATCTTGGTTAAGTTGGTTATTTTACACTGATCTTGATATTGATTTGTTTATACGTGACCAGCTTTATCAGCACTTATTGTGATATATTTAATTATACTTGTTAAACACTTGAAATAATAACTTTTAAGACTATATATATATATATATATTTATAATCAACAATGATGACACATTGAATTTAGATCGTAATCCGCTACAGACTGGTAATTCCAATTCTCGATTATTTGTTGATGAGATATTGAATAAAAGTGTTAGAGCGTTATCAAAGGCTTATGGAAGTTTTCATTCATACATACAAACATAAGTAAAAACATATTTGTATAATTTTGCAACATCATGCTACGGAGTATACCGGTATAAGATACAAATGTGTAGGTAGGGAACATTGTTGTAAATTTTTTTCTGTTTGGCTGTCGAACATATTCAATAACCTTACAGTCATTGAACCAACATCATACTTTTTCTTTATGTTGAAAATATCGAATTTTGTCCGAAAAGTATGAAAAATATTCGAACCATGCATTGATCGAAAAACGACCGGAATGGGCCAGTAAAGTAATTTGGTTACACCTCAGCACACAAAGCAAAATCGGTTCAGGACACAATCCAAGTATTTGGCTGGGAGCTGCTACTCCACCCGCAGTGTTCACCAAACATGTGTCCTTACTTGCTAGATACTTGTTTATATACATATATAAATATGTCACTGTTGGGGTAGTGCAAAAATTTTAATCATTATATTTATGTTGCACACATACAATGTTCCTTTAATATCGTGCCCGCTTCCGACATTTGACGAAAACAAACTTTGTAAACAACAACACACGTCAAAATAGGTGTGTAACATATCAATGCACAGCTGTTACGTTCTAAAATGATACAAAGCAGTCCAATTGAAAAGATGTACTGAAAGTTTTTAATTAAGATTCAACCCGATAGCTGAAATACTGCTCGTAAACGAACGTAATCACGTCGCTGCCAAACAAAACCGTTACAAAGACAATTGAAAAATCAATTTCATCGCTATTTGCATACACAAATTCATAGAGAAATTAATTTTAAATGCCCCACTGCCCGTATTAAGCGCCGAAAGGAATATTGCCAAAGTGGTTATTTGATTTTCTTAAAACTAATTCTGAGAACTTAAAGCAAGTTCCTCAACCCGTGTGTAGGTGTGTGTGTGCAATTAATAAGAATTATGCATGCTGCTTGATAATTACTGTGTAGATATGCCTATTTTACACATATACATACATATGTACATGCAGTGCAAATGAACTTGAGGTAATACACAAATATTATCTGCGAAACAGCTCCATGTGTGAATATGACGAATTTATCGAACATTTTTCTCAATATAAAATCAAAATGTTGAAATAGCTTTATTTTTGGCGCCGAAAGATTTCAAGTAACTTTATGACGCAAGCTGATTATTCTACCTTGTAAAATTTAACATTTTTTTCCTCTTGATTCATATCTCTTATGAGACCACAAACCATCGAAGGTTCGCACGGTATTTTACAAAGTTTGTAAGACTTTGAAGGAACTCCCTGATATCCAATAAATTATATCCTATATATACATATATAAGTATAAATCATCAGCATGACGAGCTGAGTCGCGATTTAGTTTGTCTGTCTGTATATATGTAGACAAAAAAATCTCTCAGTTTTGGAGATATTGTTATGAAATTATACAGATGTCTTTTCTCCTCTGCCGATATCGGTCCAACATAGCATATAACTGTCATACAAACTGAACGATCAAAATCTAGGATTTGCATGAAAAACTTATTTATATGGTAAGTGTCTTCAAGAAATTTGGCAGGGATTATTGTCAATAATAACGCTAAAACCTGGGACCCAAAATCGGGGAATGATAGTTTGGTAACAATAAAAGATTGAAGAAAAATTGATTTCACAGGGAATATCAGTGAAAAAGAGAGAAATGTTTTTTTACAATGTCTAACGCGTCGTGAGCGTTTCGGTAATGTCTGAAGTTCGCTGCTTCCAAATATTAACCTCCACGAGGAAATTTGTTTGTAGAAGCCCACAAAAAGAAAGTTTGCATTCGCTACTGTTCCGAACTAAATGTTAAATAAAAACTTGTCTTTTCGTTTCATGAAAGTTTTTGCACTTGAATTAGGTACATACATACCCACAAATGAAGCTGCGCTCAAGATAGCCTTATCCACTGATGTTGTAGCGAAATCGCATTGAGAGGCAAGCGTTACAATGCTCATGCCCATTGTCTCGTTGATGACCATCATCAAGAGCAAGCCGCAGGTGATCAGCAGTAGCCATTGCGTGCGGCCATATCCTTATGGGGAGAAAAAAGGAAAAAATTTTGAAAATAAAAGCCACTAAAACGCGGCTCAACTTCGCACCTATCATATCAAGCACAGTGTCGTAGTCATGCTGCGGGGGTTGTGTGTCCTGCGAGGCGTTAGACCCATTAATTTCCTTGGCATTTCGCGTACTTGTTGAGTTTTCGATATTTTCCACGCTGGACGAAGCGTTTTCGTGAGAATTCGGTTCAATGGCTAATTTTGTGTCACTGAAATTGTTATGTGGCGCCATTTCTATGAAAGGACTTCTGAAATCTTCACTTCTTTATATTTTGTATAACTTAATTTCGAGCAATTCACACACTTATTAGATTGCAACTAAATGAAGTATCACTTGAATGGTCGTAACCGTTATCGTTGCCGCAGTCACCGACTGCCAATTTATAACTAAACTGCCAGCTTCGTATTGACTTAGCACCTGTTCATGCCGCCTATTCACTTTGCGTGGCGCACACGTTAAATTCTTATCAAAAATTTCCGACAACTGAACAAGCGCCTCTACGTACATATACTCATGTGTTTGTGTGCCAGACATAAACTCTTCGAGATGTTCGCAAACGTACAACAGATTTCGCATCGATAAAGATATATCTCTTTTGCAATAAAGGCACTTTGATGACTTTTGAAGAACCGCATATTTAGAGAGTTTTAGCAATCTCAGCCAAATTAAGTGCCGACGAGCACATGAATGTTTGTGTATGAGCAGTACTCTCCAAAAGTGAAGATACGCTGCATATCATATCATTAGAAAATCGTAAGTATGTATGTATGTATGTCATGATGAATACCAATCTGTAATGAATGAGGCTCGCAGTAATATGGTCCATTGCTAGCAGAAGCTGGGTTATAATTGGGTAGTCGAAAAAGTCTTTTCGTATTTCTAATCAAACTCCACTTTATTTTTTTATATTTATAAAAGTAAATAAATAAACAAATATGTACCATTTTGGTCGATCACTTTTTGCCATTTTTCCGCTAGAGACATTATTCCATCAGTGTAAATCGAAATTTCGAAATTTCCAGAACGGAAGCGAACGAACCATTGTTGTGTTACACGAACTGATACAGCATCGTCTCCATAAACTTCACAAATTTTATTGGTGGTTTGGGTGGCATTTTCCCTTTTTTATACAAAAATTTCAAAATGTAACAAATTTCTTCATTATTTTCACTCATTTTTGAACAGATGTAACTTTTTTTCAACTTCCCCGAATTTAATTTTTGGTAAAATAAAGCTTAAAATCTCACCTTTCCAACACTATATGGAATGACACAATGTGATTGGTAGCACTAGAGATATACGATTGCAACGACATCTAATGACAAAATACGAAAAGACTTTATCGACAACCCAATAAAGAATTTGACTTAAACAACATTTTCTTTTAAAAACTGGATTTTTAATTTACAAAAATGTAAATCTATTACTACAGAAGCTCCAGTATGCGAGATCTAGTTTAAAATGGCAGAACAGGAATTCTAGTTCAAAAACATTTTTTTGTCAATCGAGAATTTGGGATTAATTTATTTTTATATTCTATCCGGAATTCGAGATGAGAAATTTTAATATTCATTTTATTTTTTTTTTTCGAAATTTCAAAACAAAACAAACTCCGTAATTCATGTATTGTTAATATTACTCTGTTTTATACAGCATCAAATCTGTAGGGTCATGCGGAGCGTATGAGTAACACAATTTTAAGAGCTAATGCGACCAATAAAACCAAGCTTGAGTACTTAAAATAAATACAAATAAAAATCGCACAATTATTTGGCGACAGTTTTAGATGAAATCAGAAGCCTCAATTTTCAAAAATATTTTTTAAACAATATTTATTTTGCCTGCAGCATTAATAGTTGACATTTTCATATTTGTAGCTTTAAAAGAAGTGTTCATCCAAAGGCAGAAAGTATCCGCATAACGCACAAACTGCAAGTGACAAGAAATTGCATTATTCAAACAAATTAAAACTATTAAAGCAACGTTATTCACCGAATGGAAAACACGAGAACAGCATGAAGGCTTCAAAGCAAAAGCTCTCAATCAGTTGAGCCATAATGGTTGTGCCAAAAACTGCGCCAAAGCGGCCAAATATCAAACAAATGCAAACCGCTTTACCTCTATATAAAAATATTTCAAGTTATTAATTGAGCTAAACAAATGTAAACGCAAATAAAATCATGAGAAAGTCACCTTACAAAAGTAGGTATGAATTCCAGTACCGCGCTGTTCATCAAATTAGTCATAACTGCCGGTATCGAAAGGAAGAGGATAAAGGTGGGAGGTATTATCTTCAAACTGGACACAAACGGGAGGCAAATGCCGCTGATTCCAGATATCATCAGTGCAATGCAAAATATGGGCTTTCTCGGAACGGCCAACAACATTAGACCAAAGAAAAGATATTCAATTAGATATGAAACACCCAAAAAAATGGAATCCCAAAAAGACAAAATTTCGTCGCTACATACCTAGAAGCAATAGAGATAATATAATTTAGCTTTTTCGAAGTACTTATGTATACATATATGGTCTGAAAACTGGCTATATGAAATCAGTGTAATGCAAGATATTCCCTGGGATTACTTGAAAATTCTTCTAAACCAATATAAGTACGCTGAAATCCAGATTAAAATAACTGAGATTATTTTTCAAGGGAACAAAATAAGAAAAATGTTTGCCTAAGGCTTTACCACTTGTAGAGCTTTTATAACAAAATACACTCGAAATGGTAGAAATTAGTCAGAAAATTAAAGATCATACAAGAAATAACAACATTTACAAATTTATCGGATAATGCGTATTAAACTACAATAAATTCGATCTGTTGAAGGACATTGAATACTTCGATTTTTTTGCATGTGCTTTTTTGAGCTTAAATATTCTTGTTCCCTCTCTCGATCCATATTTAAACGTATGTAAAATGTAAAGTTAAATAAATATACTTAATTAAAAGACCAAAATCAAACCATTGTCTCTTTGGCTACTTTCTTATTATGGCTTATCGCCTCGCAAATCGAAAATTCCATTTCGTGGCTCTTATTTTTATGCTCTTGTTCCCAGGTGAGAGTATGGTTTCTTATGTCCGTGAACCAGATTGCAACACCATTGGCACTAAACAAAAATTTTAAACAGAAAATCATCACATATAGTACATATACATACATATATTTCTCGTTGACTATTACACTTACACGAGCAACAATCCGAACATAACAACGCAGCTGAGCAAGAATCGTTTCACATAAGGATGTCGGAATAATGGTACAACCTCCTTGGCCATTGCCCGAAACAAACTTAAACAATGAGTTAAAGACAAGAATATGAGGTATGTGATATATGTACATACTTTGGTGCTGGGGTCATTCCAGATTTTAACAATGGTTTCATATTGTCAATTCCAAAGTCCTCTAAAGTCTTTCCATTGTTAAGCAGACACAACCAATTTAACACTTCTGAGCATTCTTCGTTTTTATTAACCAACAGCAGAAATTTCGGACTTTCTGGTAGTCGCAAAAGCAATAAGAAACTAATCCATCCAGGTACTGAGAATAGCAATCCAAGTACGCGCCAAGAGCGTATTATCAAATTACCTATTATGGGTATGTACAATTTCCAATTCACCATTAACTGGGAAAGTCCTACGGGTAATAAAATTCCAGTTTTAAATATACTTGTATACATATGTACGTATAACAATAACTGTAAATATATAGATTTTAACACCTGGACAATAGACCATAGCAACGCCATTGAACATGCACATATAGTTAATGATAGAAGCACGATTTCTTGGTGTACAAAATTCCCCAAGATATGTAAGCGCCGCGAAACCAGGGCCAGCCACACTTTAAACATACGCGAAAATATATTAAAAACACAGATCGACATTATCAATTTAGTTTAATTACCAAATGCCAGTCATAAAGCGTAGCGTGAGAAAAACCCAAAAGTTTGTGATTAACATGGACGAAAACGAGCAAACGATGGCCATTGCAGTACTGCGCACAAGCACCGTTCGCCTTCCGATTTTGTCGCAGAAATAACCCCATATATAGGACGAGAAGATCATGCCTATGGGAACATAAAGGCATAAAGTACATAAACATATCTGCGGACACGAATTATGCTATAGTATGTTACCGATATATGCGGCCGCCTGTATAGCCGCTTTTGCTTGCTCCGAACTAGCGAATTCGCACGCGCTCTTTGGTGCTATGATAGCCATACCCATTGTTTCGGTAATTGTGAACATTAACAGCAGTCCACAAGTGACCAAAAGTTGCAAATGCCCCTTACCGAAGCCTGTGTGGAATGTCCGTACAATTTCATTTTTATATTTATATACATTTTATAAAAAAAAGAGCGATTTACCTATTATAACCATAACATCATCAAAGTGCGTGCCGTACGGTAATGCAGACATATGGATTTTCAGCTAATGACGAAAAATTTAACATTTCAAAATTCAAAAAGTTATTAGCAAAACAAACTAGACACAGTACTCTCCAATGTCACATACGCGAATAGCAGACAAAAAAAATAATCGAAAATTGGAACAATATTTTTTAGGAGTATCAAAAATAGTAATATTTTTTTTAAATATGTGTACATATATTTCACGTGTGGTGTCACAAGTAACAATATTCTTGCACTCACAACTTATTTGATTATATAAATTGATAAGGATTTTTTAAAATCATTTAAAAATCATATTCACCTATTTTGTTGAGCCCAATCTCATTTTTTTTACCATTGTCTTACATTAAATATTCGTTACTAAGACAAGATTTGATTAGAGCATTAATGCTGATTTATTAGATTTCACAGAAACAAACTAGAAAAACTGCTATTAAGGGTTATACATTTCATTATAGGTTACTTTAAACTAGCTGTATATTTTCAACCTCCTTAATTAAGTCCATGTGTTTAAATTCATCTGGCTTTTTATTGAACGTCTCTAGTAGTTTTAGCTTGTTTTCGTCGCTCTTACAATAAAACATTTGTAATTCATTAGCCAAGCATTGTGCTTCCTGTGCCGTCAGGACTTTGCTGTCGTATTCGCCTCGCATCAATACAATATCTTTATCTTTCATTTCAGTGTAATGCACAATAGTTAGGCACTCTGGCGCGTTTTCGGCATGCACCTATGAATTAGAGATTATTTAATACAAATTCAATTTAATATAGAAGCAATACCAACCTGGTAGGCTAGTAGCGGTGTGAAATGCACCGCATTTGCAGCAAACTGCAACATGATAAACTCGAAACCTTCACTTCGCGGAAGTGGCAACAAAAATATGGGGAATTGTTTAGCACGTTGCATAAGTGTATCAAACTGATTCACAGTTAAAGTGGCCGCCAACACATCTTTAGTTTTGTGGTATTCATACCAAATGCTTGAGATTTCTTCTGCTGTTTTGTCTGCGACAAGTTCAAGCTTCATAATATCTGTAAGTTTCTTGTAGGGTATCTCATTGGCTTCCTCATCTTTTCGTGGTTGTTTTGGATTGAGAAGTTCCGAATAAGTTCTTTAAGTAAAAACCATTAATGCACCTTTCGTGACAAATTATAGTTAAATTTTTACCTCGATTGACTCCTCCCATCCTTAATAGGATTGGCAACTTTGTCCACACGTTCTAAAAACTCTTCCGGCGAAGTTTGTTGAAGCCTGGCAATTTTCTCTGCATATTTATCGAAATATGGATTTTTCTCTTTCATTTTATCCAAAGCCTCTTCGGCACGTCTCATTGCTGACATGCTTATAGTTCTTTTAAGTACGTTGTTGATTGATAAAAGGCGCAGACAGGAACGGGAACAGGCCATAACAAGCACAACTTACGGCTAACCCTTAAAATTTTCCCAAATCGCTCAAAGGAATAAAGTTTTTACACATGGAAGACGGCTAAATTTTTTTGACAAAGACAAATTACACAACATAAAACAGCTGTTCAATAATGGAAACTGTTAGGGTAGCCCATTTGATGTAAAATGACCTTTTATTTTAAAATAATTTTTCTTATTCTACATCGCGGTTTAAAGAAATATAGGACTTTCGCTCTCCTGAACATTTACCGTAAATAAATTCGCTTTTCTAAAAAAAACGTTTTACATAGAATTTGGATTGTCTGATATCAGGGAAAAGTGTCTTTATTATTGGAATTTGGAAACCCTTAACTTTCGATACTCCGCATTCGACATTTCGACATTTCGAACTGCAACTCATCGAATTATATTTATCTACAGAGGTGTGTGAAGTTCTATTTCGCACGCGATTTATGGAAACATTTGTTAAGATATTCGCTTTTAAAACCCCTATTTGTTAATATAAAACCAAAACAAAATGTCGGCGAGTAGTAGCGATGTAAAAACAGAACAAATCGATTTAGCAAAGCTAAGTTTGGAACAATTAATGCAGATCAGACAGGAAATGGAAAAGGTGCATTTACGGCAATGGCAATACTTAATATTTATAAAATTTTTGAAAAAATTGCTTTTTGTAGGAAATCAACAGCATTCAAGCTTCATTACAAACTCTTTACAATTGTAAAGCGAAGTACGCTAGCTCGAAGGAGGCACTGGAATCATTCCAACCTGAGTGGCAAAATCGTCCAGTATTAGTGCCGCTTACAAGTAGCATGTATGTACCTGGACGCATTAAAGATCTCGATAACTTTGTAATTGATGTGGGCACTGGTTATTATGTTGAAAAGGTTTGTGGATTTGTGTTTTAAATATATTAGTTTTATAATTAGAATTTTTAACTTTAAAGAATTTGGAAAGCTCTAAGGACTATTTCATGAGACGTGTGGATTATTTACAAGAGCAAATTGAGAAAATTGAAAAGATCCAAATACAGAAGAGTAGATTTCTAAATGCTGTTGCAGGTGTAATGGAGATGAAACAACTCGCACTCTCGAAACAGATGCAACAACAGCAAAGTGCATAAGAACAAAACATTTTCCTTAATATTGACAAAAAAAATTCACATTTATCATGGAATAATAAAAGTTTATTAACGGAAATTTGCTTGTATTGAACGAATTCGCCTGCAAATAAAGATAAATGAAAAGCTTTTAAAAACGAACTCTTCATATGCCAATCAATCTATATATTTTTACTATTTTAGGGGGAAGTAAGTTATACATTAATATTATTATACATTCACATATACTTGGTATATTTTAAACCAGAGTGTATCTTACATTATTTTAAACAAACTATTTCTTTTTAGCTTCCTCAAGTGCAATTCCGAGCATCTTAATTTTCTGTTCATATACTTCCTTTAAATCCTATACAAAAAAGTTTATGATTAGAAGAATTTTCAAATGTCGTTTAGTGTACCTTAAATATTTTTGACTGTATATCATATTCAGCCCGAAGTTTGTCATAAACTCCTTTAGATATTAATAACTTCTTCTCAGTTATGGTACATTTATCTTTCTCCGCTTTAATCCATTGTTGAGATTTCTCCAAACGTACTTGCATGTGGTCGCATTCAGCAGTCTTCAAATTCAACATATCTTTAGTCACCTGTACAACATCCTTCATTGCTTCCACTTGATTCTTGAGCACCTCAACTTGTTGCTCTTGTTGTTTACACACTTTAGTTTTTTCAAAAAGCAAAGTTTTTGCCTTCAGCAATAGCTCATCTTGCTCCTGTCGTGACTTGGGAGCGTCTACACCGCCCAACATAACCGACTGTTTGAGCGATTGTTCCAATTGATTCACCCTACGTTTAAGTTGTTCATTTTCGGTTTGACTTTGCTTCACAAATCATAAAATAAATGTATTCAGTTAATAAATCGTGTTCAAAAGAATGTATTATTCTAACCTCTAATTCCTTACGCAGTGTAAAAATTCTTTTGCGCGACTCTTCTACCAGCGCCTGTTTTTCACTCTCTAATGTGAAAACTATATCCAAAAGTTCATTACTTTGTGGCTGGGCTTCTTGACCTTGCACTGGTGATGGAAGCACAATTTCACTGGCTAAATTATTGTTAACATCTTCTATGGAATCTGCAGTGTTTTCAGACATATTGCTATTTTATTTAAATTTCTCCAAAAATTTTCCTGTGAATATATCCGCTGTTTTCCTACTACTCGGCCAAAATGTTTGTCTTCTTCTTACTTTATTTATAAATACCATACTGCATTGCTATTTTTAGCCAGTACGAAAAGTGCGCGCGCCGCTGAATATACACATGCCACCAAAAATTGAAATTATTATTTTATAAAATAAATTTATATTTCGATTCACGCCATCAAATGTCTGCACTAATTGGCATCTATATATTTTCGGAAATAATTTTTATTAGAAAAATAAATTGTATTGTAGTCCAAAATTTATTTAATTAAATTTTAGTAAATAGAACTGAACAGAGTAACTGTTGTTTAATATGTAGTGTGTGGTTGAAAAGCGACATTTGTTACCATCGAAACAGGTTCTGACCTTATCATTAATGTTTAAAAGTAAATGTAAATAATAAGTGTGTAGAAGAGGCAATACGAGTGGTCCCAAAACTAATACGAATGGTTCGAATGCCGATTAGCCATCGAGCTCCCCAGCGGCATGGGCGTCAGCATAGTTTTTGCCTCCCTTTTCTTCTGGATTCAGTTTGATCATATCATCGATACGCAAGATGGTAATAGCGGCTTCAGTAGCAAATTTAAGTGATTTTATTTTTGACATCGCTGGTTCTAAAACACCTGCCTTCTTGTTGTCGCGTACAATACCTTCGATCAAATCCAAACCCGTCCACTTAAGTTGAGCATGTTCAGTTTTTGTTTGACTGGAATTGTGGTAAGCGCGTAGTTTTGCAACCAAGTCAGTAGCGTCCTTAGCAGCATTCACCGCCAATGTTTTTGGAATGACCAATAGAGATTTTGCAAATTCGGCGATAGCCAATTGTTCGCGGGAGCTCTGTAAAATAATTTATATTTATAAGTTTTTCAAGGGCTATCCTATTATTTAATTTACCAAAGAAGTTGCAAAATTTTCCAAATATATTGAAAGTGCTGCTTCGACACAACCGCCACCAGCTACAACTTTTTTACTTTCCAATACACGCTTTACAACGCACAGCGCATCATGGATAGATCGTTCCATCTCATCACAGTAGAAGTCATTAGGTCCCCGCAAGATAATAGAAGCAGCAGCTCTATTAGCGAAATGTAATCAATTAATCACTTCACACAAAATCAGCGCAATTATTTTCAAACACTTACCTAGCTTTAGTGCCTTTAATCAAAATTAATTCATCATCACAAATTCGCTCTTGCGCAACTTCGGCAGCTTCTCCGACCATTGATGCTTCAAAGCTCTCTTCACCTTCCATATTAGTCAACGAAGTGAGGAAGGCGGCTCCTGTGGCTTTAGCAATAATTTTCAAGTCACTCTTCTTAACACGACGCACGGCCATGGCACCAGCTTCAACAAAGTATTTCATACAGAGATCATCAATACCACCTGAGCATAGCACAACATTTACTCCGGTTGAAAGTATTTTATTGATGCGTTCTTTGGTGATATCCATTTCACGTGCACGAATTCCTTCTAGCTTGTCCGGGTCATTAATGAGTACTTGTACTCCCATTTTCATTTTTGTCTTTTGTAGAGAGAAATCTAAGCAAGCTATTTTTGCGTTAACAATTTTTTTCGGCATTTGTTGTGAAGCAATGGTACAGTTCAAAGCATAACCAGGAATCAAAACTGACTCGCGTGCTGATTTACCATGAGCCTTCAAGACATTTATGGCCTTAATAGAATATAAGGGACTTCCTTTCGGATCTATGATCTACACAAAAGCACACCAAATTAAAAATCTTTAATAATCCATTTCTACTAAATGTACCTTCACTGCTTGCGCGGCATCCACAACCATAGTAGCGAACAAATCAGCGTCGGCACCAATGATTTTGGAACTCATCGATGTTTTTGCAATGTTAATTAGGGAATCACGTCCCAGTTCATCAACAGGAGCTGTTAAATGTTCTGAAATGTATTTACAAGCTTCTTTGCATGCCAGACGATATCCAGCAATGATTGAAGTTGGGTGAATTTTTTGCTTAACGAGCTCATCAGCATTCTAAAAAATAAGTGAGGTCATTTATACATTGTTAAATTTTAATAAATAAAACTATAAATATTATTATTACGTACCTTTAACAACTCTGCGGCTAATATGACAACTGATGTTGTACCATCGCCAACTTCTTCATCTTGTAGTTGCGCTAGTTCCACAAGAACCCTTTTGAATAAAATTCAAGATTGAAGTTTGAATGTATAATGTATAACTCAGAATACTTACTTGGCAGCTGGGTGCTCCACCTCCAGCAATTTGAGAATTGTGGCACCATCATTGGTAACAGTGACATCACCAATATCGTCAACCAGCATTTTGTCCAAGCCAACAGGGCCCAAAGAACTTTTTACAATATTTGCAATGGAGCTCGCAGCCATAACTGAAAGCATATTTAAAATATTTTAAAACCACACCCTTGCCTCCTTACTTAAGGAACTAATAATGGTAATAATTGTAACCTCACTTTTTCATGTAAATATGTAATGTATGTATTTTAATTAAGAAATAAGAACCGTAAGTTTTGATTTTTCATTTAGAATATCACACATTTGCAACATTATTTCACAAACATTCTCGAAAAGTCATACAATTCAAGAAATAGTTCACATGTTGTCTTTTCGTTCTCCCGGCAATGCTTGGTCGCAGATGTTTTTACAACTCTGAAATTCTTACCATTTTGTGTACGCACGGAAGCGCCTGATTGTCTTGTGCCCGCAATGGACAGAGGGCTAGCAATAGTGGACATCCTTTTGGTTATTCTTTGAGATTTTTAATTAAAAAATCAACAATATTTTAAAATGCTGAAGAAAAACGATGTGCGCCTGACTCACTGTGTCGGTGACAAGAAAAATGTGTGCTTGTTCGAATTCGAAATGTCTTCTTTATTATAGTTTCTCCACGAGTGGCAGCCCTCATCAAGTGTTACCGTAGTAACAATTTTGCGGCAACAAAAAATCTATGTTTTCGAATATATAAAATCATATAAATTTAAAAGAAAAAAATTTAAAGTTCCATTCACCTTCCAGATTCGATAATTCAACATATAATAAAAATAGTAAATTGCTTCATCTCAACGTAATACAGCAAGAAGAGTCACCGATTGCTTTTTTCATAAATCAAAAATTGTAGAAATCGATACTTATGATTTATCGTTGTTTTAAAAACAACATTTACATCACTATTACTGCAGTTTATTTAGTTTATACGTTCTCTAACATTCCTGTCGTAGTTAATTACAAGTTTTTAGTTTTAAATAAATATAAACAATATTTTGATTGGTTTAAGTACAAATTAGAACATTAATGTAAAATTAAAAATGATACCATTAAAATGTATTTTACTTCTCAGCGCTGTAAGCATAGGTAAACAATTGTTCATTGGCCACACCCAGCTTCAGTATGGATGCTGACTCAAGCCACATTATTAAATTTTATTCATATTTGATAAAAAGTTTCAGCGCAGCAAAACCAATTGGAGCAAAACAGATGTATTATTCCACAAATTCTACAAGGAAGTTGGTTCTCATGGGAAACTGGTTTTCCCACACAAACAGTAATAGATGCGACTTCCATGTCTCGCCGTGGAGTATGTGTAACCATGTCTGGCCATGGTGATGAGTATTCATTCATATTTAAAGAGCGGTCGGCAAATTGCTATCATTGTGTTCGCACTGTTATACGAACACTGAATGTGTTTGAAAAAGTTGAAGGTACAAATCAATTTATGTCTAAAGAATTTTCTGATAAAACTGCCCTTTTTCCATTTTAGGTCCATGCGTTTCTATACCAACGGGAGAAGAGCCAAACGTCGAAAATGTTTGCAAAGGAATAAGAGACGATCAACAATTAGTGACATTGTTTAATGAGAATTTTGTGCCCATCAATTGTCGGTCGTCACTTGAAGGCGTGTGGCATTTCACATATCAAGTAATATTAGATATTCTTCACAAATTTAAAGAAATTTTTGTAAGAAATGACATATATTTATTCCGTTAGAATCGTTTCCGGTTTACTGGTGTCTGCAACAAACCCGATGCGCGTATCCAATCTTGTCAAACAGCTGGTACTCAATTCTTGATACAAAATCAGAAATTCAATGTCACGTACCAACAGTGTGAGGGAATGGAAGGCACATTTTCCGGTACTGTGGAGTATAGTTGCTTGGGCGATTGGTTTGTCGGCAAAAATCATTATTTTGCGGTGGCAAACACGAAAGAATCGCGTAAAGATGAAAAATACCGCTGTTTTCTGAAAAATCGTGACGATGACTTGTACATTGGTGTCTCCATTACTGCTGAATGTAATACTTTGAAAACGCCAGAGAACTCGCCAGAACGTCTTAAGCTTACACCTGTAAAAGCAGAATACGTTGAACCCGGTTGCACACTCCCACAAAATTTCTCTGGTGAATGGGTTAATACTGCAAATATCGATGCAGATGTCTCTATTAGTGAAACTCATATAAACGAGACATACTACCCCGATCGAGCGCGTTACCGTCGTACGATATACGTGTGTCGCGAGCGGCGAGATAATCGAATTATGATGGCTCGTCTAACAGTGGATGGCTGTCAAAAGGATTATGTATGCTTTGATTTTCAACCACGCCATCACAATATTATACGCTACCGCAAAGGTTTGGCTGTTATCAAGGACGATTTCAGCACGGTTTGCTCATGGGTTCAATTCAAAAATGCAGAGGCTTGGAAATATGACTTGTTTCTAGCGAAAAATCCAGTACCAGTACGTTGCCCAGTGGCAGGAAAATTCAATTTTACACAACGTGGAGAACATCCCTTCAGAACAAGAATTCTTGGAGGTGTAACCCTAAGTCCTCGGCCGAACATACATTGCAAACAAAATATATCGGATTTATCAGTCTGTGACACAGATCAAAAAGAATTGGCTATTGATGAGAACTACTGTCTATCAGTAGATCATTTGGGAAGGCCTGTGGATATATACAGTTAGTTATGTTTTTAATTTTTACTAAACAATGATTCCAATTTAATTTAAAATTTTAGGTGACCCTGATTATCGCATGAAGTGTATAGGTTTTTGGAAAGAGAATCTCAAATCTTACCTCATTACATATGATGATTTGGATCCACTTTCTAAGTACCGTTGTTGGGTATATCAACGCGCAGATTTAAATCGTGTGCTAATGTCCCAAGGTTGGTATGCTACAAACATTATTAATTAATTTGCTATTAATTATGGTTAACGGTAACATCGAAACTACAAATTTTACTTTGCAGCTGTTGGAGCCTTCTGCAAACTAAATCAAGATGTCACCTCATGGAATCACACAGAGGGTGCCGCAGTCGCCATTGATGCCATAGAGTACGAACGAGAGCGAGACGACTGCCCTATGTACTTCGATGATGGTGCCTATCCATGGAAAGATTCGGACGCATCCAACATTATATTTGATTGGGATTTTTATAAAGCAGGTGCTAGCCCCATTATGTCATATGCAAGTGGTATTTTTTTAAGTGTCGTCACATGGATTTTATTTTAACCAAACATGTTCATTACCAGCTTTCACAAATAGTTTTTTAGAATATGGTGTTAAAAATTTTAAAATGCAACGACATTACCTTAATCAGGAATCTCTTAGAACGTATAATTTACGATTTTACAAACTTGAATGTGTCTTATTAGCTCATAAGTAAAAATATTCGATTATGTTTGTACATTCCGTCCTCATTGGAAACTATAATTCTAAGTCGAAATTTATATATGTATGTATTACGTACAACTGTTAAGTGCATTAAACCGTCCATTTTTAAATAAATTAAATATTAAAAGCTGTATCAATTAAAAAATTTACATATATTTGGACCGAGGAGCTGGGTTGTAAACTTAGTCAATAGATATTATCAAGATAAGTTTGGTTGTACGTATGCGAGCTACGTCTTAAGGGTTAAGGGGTTAATAATGAATCATTAATGTGTGATTTGTGATCAAACCTAGTCAAAATGCACATTCCTGATGCTAATACGTTAGTATGCGTGGTTATACTCGTGAGAGTTAGGTTACATGAGCTTAAAGTTTAGTAGAATCTAGTAATGATACACCAACATTGATTTGTGCAATGTTCACAAGTAAATCTCGTTTAAATACTTAAATGCCTTCTTCCTTCTTTTTTGTTATACTTCTTTGTATATGGCCGATTGGCGTGAGTAATAATAAATAAATAAATAAATATTTGTGCGAAGACGTAGTTTGTGCAAAGTCTTGGTTTGTGCAAATTATTTAATGCATGTTAAGTTCGGTAAAACAAAAACCAAGTGGCAAGCGACATTTCTATCGATAACGATTTGTCATGTATACTTGGCAACGCGGTATGTATTTGACGTTTGGAACTGCTGTTTTTATATCACTCCTAGAAAAAAAAACAAACGAAATCTAATAATCTTCTGGAGCAGCAAAGAAAGATTTGCAAAAATAATAAGCAAGTGCTTCTTAGTCAAGATCATAGTTACTTAATTGTTATAAAAATCTAAGTGATATATCAAAAATGGCTCTTTCAGTAATGCTGCGTAATGCCGGCAAATTGAATGGTAAAGATAAATACGGGAATTGTCTTACATTATATAATCGCGATCTTTTAAGTTGTAGGACTAGGTAAAACGGCCCTATCTTTGCCCATGAAAACTTTGACAACAAAGAGTACTCTTTCTGCAGAAAGTTTGAAGACTTTAACTAAACTGAATAATGCACAGGCATGTTATGTAAATAATATAATCTTTTCAAAGCTTATAATGAATATTTCTGTTTAGTGCTTGTCAAGAACCTTCTCATTAAGCTCTCCTAAGATGTCTGCAGCTAAAGGTAATCACACACCTTTATGGACCGCTGAACGCCTGATATCTCTTTCCCTCCTGGGTGTTGTTCCTGCCGCTTTTATCTACCCTTCGCAAACGCTCGATGCTCTACTTGCAGTTTCTGTAGTCCTTCACTCGCACTGGTAAAAAAAATAATTTATCTTTTTCATTGTTCCAGCGAATAATCTATATTTTTATATCTTCTTTTATACTGTTTCGAAAAAGGGGTGTGGAGGCCATAATCACAGATTATGCTCGCCCGCAAGTGGTTGGACCACTCTTACCAAAAGTCGCCCATGGTGCCTTGATATTACTGTCTATTGCAACCCTTGGTGGACTTTTCTATATCATACAAAATGACGTGGGAATTGCCAACTCCATTAAACAGATTTGGAAGATCAAGGCTGCTGGATCTGGTTCAGCTGTTGAGGAAGCCAGTTCTAAATAATTGCTGTATTTTTTCAATTCATTGCATAGTAACGTATTAGAACAGTTTAAAAATTCTAATAAATTCACACCGTTATGTCAAACAGGCCTGCAACAGTTAAAAACGTAAAAATTTGATTTTTGTATTCGATTTAATCGTACCTACATGAAATGTAACTAATGATGAGGAAAATCTGTTAGTTTTACGAAATTGGAGTGTATTAAAAGCAGTTACCTTAAAACAATGGTAAACCCATGAACCATGAAATAAAATTAAACATCTAACATCTAATTTTGTTACACTTATGTTTACCGTAAAATGAAGAAAACATTTGATAATCAATAAGTAATGACGAAATGTTTAAACATAGGTTGTATAAATTAGCATAAATATAACTGACTTTCTTCTTTATTACGTAAAGTTAAAACATTTGAATAACAATGTATAATACAGAATATAAAAATCTTTTGTGCTTTGCGATACATGCTTGAGAGGTCACGTACTCTCGACATTTTTCTTGTGGAATAACTTGAGAGCTTCCCATTGCTTAGAATGCAGTAAAATATGAGGTCGGCGAGCGCGCATGAAGTCCACTGCTTCTTCCGGTGACCAGCCATTTTTCTATTTCAATACAAAAATAATATAATAGTAAAAAGGCTGTGATACAAATATTCAGAAAACTACATATAATATAACCGTGATATGATGGTATAGACAGATAAAGGAGGTTGTTCGCCTAAGTTAGTCGTTTCCGAGATATTTTTATATACACACCAAAATTATAACACTCGTTTATGATATTTCCTATGTTTTACATACTTTGTGCACATTTTCCACTTAATATATTCTTAATTAGACTGTACGTATTGAAAAACATGCGAAATATGGAGTTGCTGTGCTTTTTTTAAGAAAAAATGTATATTGAAAATTAGTTCGCATTTCTAGAACTTCCCATATCTGTCCATACCAATAAATTTGGCTTTCTTTCAATAGACTCACCATCATTAGGTAACATCCAACAAGAGTAGCGCTACGCGTGCGCCCAGCCTTACAATGAACATATACAGTCCCATTATTCTCAGGCTCAGATGCCGCATTTAAAGTTTTTATACGTTTCTCTAGAGGTAGAAATTTGTTTATAAATTTTACGCCTTCATAAAGTTTATCTTGATCTGGTGCTTCAAAAATATCCGTTGTAGGTAGTTGTAGAAAACTGATCCCATGCAATTTCCATTTTTCTGAGTCATTGGAAAACATAGACAACTCGTAGTCTTCATTCATGGAAACAACTGCTTTCACGTTTTCCTTTGCGATCAACTACGAGGATAACAATTCAACACAAATTTAGCACAGCACAAGAACAGATAATTTTAGATATTTTCTTACTTCTTTCGCCTCCGAACGGAAGGGTAAAGCACCCAAAATTACATTCTCATCAATGCGATCATACCAATTCCTTAAGGAGGCCTTTTCCATCAATACATTGTAAAACAATGTTGGATAAAATGTTACGCGAGCAAACATAGCAGACTGTTCGAAAAAAGAAGTTATTGAGTAATTTTCATTGAAGCGAAAGTTTTACGACTAAATGCGTAAAGCTCAGCTCAGCGCATATAAAGCAACTAGTGAATATATCTTAGGCACTACCTAAACAAACAACTCTTCACAAACTCTCTCTGCCTACACCTTAGCGCACGTGCGCTCCACAACCAGTTTTTAGATGAGTTATTATGTGTTTAAATGGCGACGATAGAACGGTGTACTTCCAAAATAGTTTACTTACAATCATCTTGATCCGTATTTTAATGAATCACTACTCTCAGAAGAAACCAACCGAACAAAAGCTTCCAAACAAAGCTTGAGATTTTTTATCGCCGAATCATAAATAATTCAAGTCTAAACTGTTCACTGACGCTGAAATTTAATTTTTAATCCCATTCACATAAAATCTTTGTTACGTTATCTCCTCTATTGCTCCTACAGATGACTATTAATAAATTCATACATATTTATATTATTTTGAAAGGGTCAAAGTTGACATAACCTGAACCGCGGTATATTTTAAGCTGTCACGATCAGCTGTTGAAAGCACTTGAAAAGTTAAGTATGGAACACATTGATGGCGACAAATGGCAGACAGCATCTGTAAAATATTAAAATACACACGTTCATAAGGGAACAATTATTTAGACGACAGCACTACTTCACGGCAGCAGGTCTGCAGTTGTAACTGTCGCTAAATTAAAACCATTTCTAATTTTCCGACGACAACTCCGCTATCTTTCTTGCAAGGGTAAGGGCAGGGTAGTATGAGTCTCTATCAATTCTATTGAAGATTCGTCGTTGCACATGGTATTTTTTTTGGCTTTTCAAAGCAATACATTCATAATTAATATTTTTTGTCGGAGTTCCATAAAACACGATCCTTAATAATAATTGTAAGCAAATATTAAAGATTCCAAAACTCACCATTCTCGTTGTTCCAAATGCAAACAAACAAATAAATTTGTGAATTGTCAGTGAAAACGCATCGAAAACAAACATCGGTCGGAACGACTTAGATTCTACAATCTACAATTGTGTTTTCAAGATGATTTCAATGTCGGTCCGAACATAGTACTATGCATCTTGTTTTTTATTGAAAAAATGGTTGGGAGAAAAGCTACAACCATAACAATTTAGATGTATATCTAAATATTACAAAACAGTATTAAATTCATTTTCCCTCCCTAATTAAAATAATTATTATTTGCAATTTCTCATTTGATGCAATTTACCCAAATATAAAATATTTTACAAGTATTTTCATGAAGCAATTAAACAATTTAAAGACCGGAGATCAAAACTTATAGTAAGTTGTTTTGACGTAATAAACGTAACCCATGAGAATGTTTGGCTTCATCAGTTATTCAAAAAGGGTAATAACTTTTTAATATATCTTTTAACAGAGAGGCAAATACTGGTTCTTCCGATCAAAATTTATATATATGCATATCGCTTGAATTCGACAATATATATTTGTTAGTTAAGTGAGGGAAAAAACAATTTTGTTTGTGAATCATGTTTTACTACTTTTTGATAAATAGTTGGAAAAAAATTTTTTTGTGTGTCAACATATTTCTGATTGTGTAAGAAATCGATACAAAATCTGCCATGTCGACTAACTCGGTTGTTATCGATTTCAAGAAATATGACCATTAAAGCAAGACGAGCGTAGAGAAATGTCACAATAAGCACAAAACAAAAATTTACAAGTCATTGAAAGTCGGGAACCAAAGCGGAATATTAACCAATATTTTTCAACGTAATAAGTAAATAAATATATATTTTTTGTCAAATGGCGACTACTCTTGAAGATAAATCCATTTGGGATGATGGTGAGGAAACTTTGGGAGAGGAGGTACTACGTATGTCCACCGACGAAATAGTCAGCAGGACGCGTCTAATGGATAATGAAATCAAGATCATGAAGAGTGAGGTTATGCGTATTACTCACGAAATTCAAGCCCAAAACGAAAAAATCAAAGATAATACGGAAAAGATTAAGGTAATTTCATAGTTATACGAATAAAATATGTTAATCACAATTTATGTATATACTTAATAGGTTAACAAAACTTTGCCGTACTTGGTATCAAACGTCATTGAACTGCTGGACGTGGATCCTCAAGAAGAAGAGGATGATGGCGCTGTTTTGGTATTGGACAATCAACGGAAAGGCAAATGCGCCGTTATCAAAACTTCCACCCGTCAGGCTTACTTTTTGCCAGTTATCGGTTTGGTGGACGCAGAAAAATTGAAGCCCGGTGATTTGGTAGGAGTCAACAAAGATTCATATCTAATCTTAGAAACATTGCCTGCGGAATATGATGCGCGAGTAAAGGCTATGGAAGTCGATGAGAGACCAACTGAACAATATTCAGATATTGGTGGTTTGGACAAACAAATACAAGAACTGATTGAAGCTGTAGTATTACCAATGACTCACAAAGATAAATTCAAAACTCTTGGTATCCATCCACCCAAAGGAGTACTTCTATATGGACCTCCCGGCACTGGCAAAACATTATTAGCGCGTGCATGTGCTGCACAAACAAAGTCTACATTTTTGAAGTTGGCTGGTCCTCAGTTGGTGCAGATGTTTATCGGTGACGGCGCTAAATTAGTGCGAGATGCTTTTGCTTTAGCCAAAGAGAAAGCTCCAGCAATTATATTCATCGATGAATTGGACGCAATTGGTACAAAACGTTTTGATTCCGAGAAGGCTGGTGATCGTGAAGTGCAGCGTACCATGTTAGAATTGTTGAACCAGCTAGATGGTTTTAGCTCAACTGCCGATATTAAAGTTATTGCAGCTACAAATCGTGTTGACATTCTGGATCCAGCTCTATTACGTTCAGGACGTCTGGATCGCAAAATCGAATTTCCACATCCCAACGAGGAGGCGCGTGCCAGAATTATGCAAATACACTCACGTAAAATGAATGTTAGCAATGATGTTAACTTTGAGGAGTTATCACGTTCCACCGATGACTTCAACGGTGCGCAATGTAAAGCCGTATGTGTAGAAGCTGGTATGATAGCGTTACGCCGTAATGCCACTTGCGTCACACATGAAGATTTCATGGACGCTATTATGGAAGTGCAAGCAAAGAAGAAAGCCAACCTGAATTATTATGCTTGAGCGCAAATCATATTTGTTTTGCTCATTTCCACTATGCAGTTTTTAGTTATTTTGCTAATATTATTTTTAATTAAATGAAAACGACACATTAAAACTAAAAAAACACTAAATCGAATTTGTTTTCGATCATTGGAAGAATATATGTATGTATAACTCATAAATAAAATTAATATATATATATCGTAAATAGAAGTTTTGTGTAACAAACGTTAAAGGCCTTGTCATATCAAATAATTGTCAAATATCAAGGCCAATAATAGTCAAAGAATGCTGCTCTAATGTATATGCATCTAATCGGCCGAGTATCTTAATTAGCTTACGGTAACGTCGGCATAAAAAAATTGTATGATAATTACTACGTTACCTCTACAAAAAAGTGAAATCACCGTAACTATTCGATTAACTCCAGTACACCTGATCCTGGATTATCCAGCAATTTGTAGATGTAGGCTCAAGTTCCTTGGATTCATCTACGTGGACAGTGATTATATCACATCCGTCGCGCCCAGCTCCTGGAATTGTTCAGACTGCTGGACCTTTGTGACCATATGTGATGTAGGAAAGGGCGCAAAATATCATAGGTCGCAGCGCAAAACGTCAATTAATTAATAAGACTTCTCAAATTATTGTGTCTTTTCACGTTCAGAAATTGAATGACATCACCTTTCCCAATAAGAATTTATTTCACCAAAATCTGATTTATCAGTATTAAAAGTAAATGTTAAACTTGTGGTATAAAATAATTTATTTAGACAACTTTTAATGGTGTGAAGGATTCATTGGTTTTCTCAAAACAAATCTCAATATCGATTTCAAAATTGGCTTATTAAGATGGTTTAATATTTATATGCTACTTTAAAAAGAAAAAATAAAATACTTGTTAACACAAGCTTCATGTCGCCGAGACGGTCTTGGTAATGGCGATGTTAACGGTAATGCAACAAATAACATTAAATTATTGACTGTTATGTACACATATCAACTAATTACACCTAAAAAGTATTACTATTTAGTATGTTTTATGCTAATTCACTCCGGCTGCTGTTGTTGCTGCTGTGGCTGTTGCTGCTCCGCTTCAGGGTTTACTTGCTCCTGCTGGTGCTGATCAGCCGGTTGTTGATCCTGATACGGACGTCTAGTGTACATAATAAATCCTAGCAACAGTGTCAATATCGTGATCATGTACAAGTCCCAGTTGGCGGCAATATTTTCGTCCATGTAGAAGATGAATTTGTAAGGCGACTGAAAACAATGATGTTGCATATTAGCTGCACCACTTTCTAAATATCAATAATCGTACCTGTTTAATGGCTTCAACTTTTGCAAGCATTTGCAGTTTAAGAAGTGCTATGGCTACCGGTACTTTCGCATCTGCATTCGTTTCAGCAGCAAGGTCGTAGAGGCGCTTCGCCAGATGCCAGTCTTTTTTCATACCCAGCCCTTGTTCGTGCATATAGCCAAGATTGAACATTGCCTGTGCATTATACTGCTGTTCAGACGCTTTTCTAAAACGATAAACAATGCAATAGAATTAAATTTACCTTTTATAGCAGTTTGCGGCAAATACAATTGTGGTGAAGTCAACATGGTTTGTCGACGGTCGCGAGAACGCAAATATTCAGTCCCATAATGCACCGCTTGCGTATTGCGAATATAATATACGGTTGCCGCAAATTTATAGAAACTCACCTGTATAGAGAAGCCGCCGTTTCGAAGTCTATGTTCGTTCCCCAGCCATAATAGTAATAATCGCCCAGCTTCACTTGTGCAGCTGAGTATCCTTGTCCGGCCGCTCTTTTCCAATAATAAAACGCACGTATAAGCTCCTCATGTCGATCATGGAAAATGCTGACGTCGCCGCGATCCAAAAGAAAAGCTGCATTGCTTTGGGCAACCTCGTAGCCCAGCTCTGCCAGCAATGCATATTGCATATACGCTTTGTCAGTGAAATAACTTTTGTAATCATTATACGCAAGCATCATGTTTGTACTCCATCTACCACGTTCGGCAACATTTTTGAAGAATTCCACGGCCGCTGGACATGATCTCAACATTCCAATGCCGTAGGTATGCATTATACCCAAATTGTAGTAAGCCAATACGTGGCCAGATTGTGAAGCCAAGTTGAAGTATTTAAGTGCCAATTTGTAGTCAGTTTTCACACCATTGCCAGCTAAATTGAAATTTTTAGTTTACTCTGTAATTTGATTCAATGTATTGTTAGCTTACTGAAGTACATGTTGCCCAATTGAAGTTGACCATCAACCCAGCCCTGATCCGCGGCTTGCGTGAAGTAGTTTAGAGCCTTGAGTGGATCTTTTGGAACACCAAGTCCTTTCAGATACATTAGTCCCAATCCGCTTTGCCCGACTGGATCTCCTAGTTCAGCTGCTTTCTTGAAATACTGTAATAACATTCGTGGAAAGTTATATATATATAGACGAATGTTAAAAGCTACATATTGTTTTACTTACCTTGAATGCGGTTTCGTTATCAGCTTTGATGAATTCACTACCCTCTAAATAAAGCTTGCCTAAGAAGGCGTAGCCTATTGCATTGCCTGTGTTTGCAGCTTTAGTAAAATATTCCAGTGCTTTTTGGTGATCTTGCTGTATTGCTTTTCCTCCTTGGTAGTAGAGCTGTCCAAGGCCCACTTGAGACTGAACATCACCCTTGTCTGCTAACAACTGATAGTAGTCAACGATTTCAGTTTCTTGACTGCCAGGATTTTCCGACTCATCTAGTAAGCGTACACGATGGACAACTGGTCCGTTCGAGAATGTAATCTTGGAGGCAACTTTTTTGGCTACTTTCTTGTAATACATTAGCGCCCTCTCGCAATTAGTTGGCACATTTATTCCGTACAAATATCGATATCCAAGGGCCATCTGTGCAAATGTATGTTCGCCCAGAGCTGCTAATGTCAAATGAATCAACGTCAGTGGTTGACTGACGTTTTTACCACCAACACCAACAGAGTATAGGAATGCAAGACCCTGATTAAATAACAAAATTTTAAAGATAAAAAATATATTTAATTTTAATTTTTTACCATATTCGCTTCTGGCAATCCCTCTTTTGCTAATTCGTCAAACTCTGCTGCCGCTAATTCAAAATTAAGCTTGCCATTACGTCCCAGTAGATGTGACCAAGCCATCTCTGCACGAGCTTTTAAGTGGTTCATTTCAGCAGCACGCATTATAAATATGTGTCCTAAGTCTTTATCGCTACGTTGTTTCGCGATTATATCCATACCTTTTTCGTAGAGGGTTTGAGCTGAAAAAAAAACAACAGTTAGTCAATCATATACATAATTACAGTTATTTGGTTTAGGCACCTTCGATCTCTCGAGGGGTAGGTTCCGCAACTGGTTTTTTACGCATTTCTTCAATAGCGGCTATTTGATCTTCCAACTTCTGCCGAACGAGTTTTTCGTTCAGCTGCTGTTCGAGTAAGGCTTGTTGCCAAATTTTGAAGCGTGGTCCGACTTCAGTATCGAAGGCTAACAGCGAAACAACTGTGTTGCCTGGTGTCTGGGTAACTGGAGCATCTGTGGGTGACTCATTTTCAGTTACGTATTTGGCCGATTTCCTCTCATTGCTAACAGTGTTGGTTTCTGTGGATTCTGCTGAATTCGCACCTTTTTCAGGCGCTTTTTCTGGTTGCGAAGTTGTTTCTGGTTGAAGTGCATCCTGCGGATTTGCATTATGTGTAGAAAGAGGTCCCTGCAACTCAGCTGTTACTATACTGAGAATAAGTAGTGGCAGTAAAAGCAACGCAATAAATGACTTGAATCGAACTTTCATAATTTCCTGAATATATTCTGATAACGTTATATGTGGAGTGGTTGTAAATTAATTTTTATGTTTGCTTCAAATACTCCTTTTGAAGTAGTTCTTCTAGATTTTGCACAAAAGAAAAAAAGGAAAAACGAAGACACATTACGAACGAGATATACGCAAAACTAATGGTATATCTTTAGTAAGTTTTGCATTACTTTTGTTTAAATATTATTGTCGTGATAAAATAAAAATGTTTCCAATTCACACGTAAGAAAATATAATTTTTTTTACTTCTACTCAAATGTCAAAATAAATGATGATAGCGTTACCAGACAATATTTTCTAAACCTTATGTTTTGGTGGATTCGCTATCAACTATATACGAGGCAAACATTTGTACTGCAACTGCACAATATTAATAGTAAAAAAAATTTATTATTATAATTTTTTTATGTTTTATATATATGTATGTATATAGTTATAGTACTTACACTGAATTGTTGTTGAAATAAATGTATTGTAAATATATTTAATGACTACATATCTTTCAAAGACCCGTGCGCCGGATATTTGGACAAAAGTGTCGTTAGTGTCTTTAAAATGTCCAAGTACTTAATAAAATCTTTCCTAATATTGTAAGATTAAAAATTAAACATCATGTTGGATATACATATGTGTTTGTCTTATGGTATGATATGTAAACAAAGTAAAACCAAAAAAAAAAAAAAAACACAAAATGTGTAGTAATAAGGAGAAATATATGTATTTCATTTTATGAGTCGCCTTAAAAGAGCGCAGGCTTTGCTAACTGTAAAACAAAGAGAGTATTTTCTTTTTGACATCCTTCAGTGAGAATAAGTTATATGTTACACACAAATACTTACTGCAATGTGAATGTTTTTATTCAACCATACTAAGAGCATTGTAGCACAACTAACTCAATGTTGAACAGCAGAGAGCATATGTATATCCTTGGATCAATCACAAACGCAACTCAAAGTGATACGGAATACCAAATAGCAGCTTCCACCAACATCCTTCTTCCATCTGCTGGCTACCAACTTCCATCTGTTCGTGCAACTCTTTGCGCCGTTCTTGGTTAAGGCGATGTCTCGGACGGCATCAGCTATTTAGTGTGGCGCTCGAGAGCAACGGTGCAGGTTAGTTTTCGCATTCGAATTAGATTTTTATGTGGATTATGTGGTCCCAACACTATGCTTGTGGCATTGTGTATTGGGTGTGAAGTGTTTTTATAAGTAAAAAATGGGAAACAATATTTCGCAAAATTATCTAGTGGAAATTTGAAATAATGTGAAGGTCTATTAAGGGCAGCGAATATAAGAGTGCACAATACTAATTTTAATTACTGCTTAAAGTAAAAAGTAGAGCGGAGCAAAGTGAAAATTTTAAATTTCAACTAAAAAGTTATACGGTTATCTCGAACAAAGGCCATTAACCAGTAGATGCAAAGAGTCTCCGAATGAGCCAAGAAAATTTCCAAACAATTTCTGGACTAAAATAATGTGATTTACAAAGGCGAGACTTGAAATGAAACAAAAGCCTAAATATAAGAAACACACCCACTATCACGCTTATACACGCATATGCATACATACATATGTATATAGAAAATGTAGGTTTTTATACATACCGTTCGTTTCCCGTTCCTTTTTTAATTTCAATATTTTTTTTTTCAAAATTTAACAAAAAATATTTCATCGAAAATTGCAAATTGTAAGAAACTGAGTGATATGGGTAGAGACGAGCGTTAGCATTCACTTGGATTCTGCCCACCGAATATTTTCCTTTCGCATTTAGAGCCGCTCCCAAATTGCGAAAATAAGAACAACAACAAAAGCGAATGGTAGCAAACGAATGGTAACGACAGCGAAAAGCGGATGCTGGGCCGAAAATGCTTTACAACAATAACAACAACAATAAACAACGACAGGATACGGGTGTAAAGATAAACCGATGAAATTTAGAAAACAAAGGCAGAAAATATGGAAACGAAGAAGTAAATACTTACATACATGTAAATATGTATATATGTGTGTGAAGCCTACATTTTTTAATGAACCAATTGAAGGGAATTTAGCATGTTGGAAGAAATGAAATTTGTAAAAACTCAAAAAACTAAATTTCGGTTACATTATCGTGGCGAACATATTCTTGAGTGTGCTGTTCGTATAATCCGTTATTAAGCTTCTGTAATTGGTTTTACAGTGATTAACTGGCCATTGTGTTTGTTGTTTTCATGGCCAAACTGTCCATATCCGTTTTGCAGTAGTAGCTCAGAATCAGTTGGTGTGCGGAATAGTTGAATATGATGTCAAGGCCTTTGCTGCATCATCACCGACGTTGTGCGGCACTTTACACGCACACGTGTTTCAGGTATGCCCTCATAAGTAGGTACGCCGAGGATCTATGTCGACATTTCATATCTCTTGTATACCCACGAACAAAGTAGTTTAACTATGTGTAAACGTTGTGATAATTAAAGGCAGTCTTTAAGGGTTTTTTACCATATATCCACCCACAAGTGAAAAAAATGCGTTTTTGTGATTTTTTTTGAAAGTAAATATTAAAAAAAAATAAACAAAAATAATGTGCATTTAAAAGATTTAGTGTACTTTAAAAATCGCTAAATTATTTTGAAATCTCTTGATACCGTAGCCGATCTTCTTTGGGACTTCCAAGACAGGGTTTTGGTGTCGACGAGGTTTTTATACTCTTGCAATCAGTTATTACAGAGTATTATAGTTTTGTTCACCTAACGGTTGTACGTATCATCTAAAACTAAACGAGATAGATATACGGTTATATACATATGTATATATAAATGATCAGGATGATGAGAAAAGTTGAAATCCGGTTGACTGTCTGTCTGTCAGTCCGTGCAAGCTTGCAACTGGAGTAAAAATTTAGATACCTATGAGTTCCTTAGTACAAACAAATTTCGAGTTTGTAGATGGGCGTAATCGGATCACTGCCACGCCCACAAATCGCCATTAACCGAAAACATATAAAGTTCCATAACTAAGCAATAAATTAAGATATACTTGTAAAACTGTAATCTGATACAGAGGATTGCATTAGTAAGGAGCACCTGTGACAAATTTTTTTTGAAAAAGTGGGTGTGGTTCCGCCCTCTAACTTTACTGTACATATCTCCTAAATCACTTAAGCTGCAACGCCCAAATTTGCTGAGTGCGAATCTTATAAGAACTTCTACCGACAGTGTAAAAAATGATGAAATCTCAGGATAACCCGCTCACTCCCCATATAACGGTACTGTTAAAAATCAATAAATAAATACGCCAGAGACATTAAATTTTACCACCGAAATGATGGCATGAGAGAGTTTTGTTGGTGTGAAAATTGGACGGTGGACGTGGCACCACCCATTGGTGAAATTCCATATCTCTGGACCGAACCAACCGATTTTGACAAAATTTGGTACGTGATATTCTACTTACGAAATCGGACAACAACCACTTGATTCGCTCAGTTTCCACTACACAAATCAAGAAGCAATTAATATAACGGGACTTTGCATGAATAATGCCTATACTATATATCATCTTATGATCAAAAATTGTTCAAATCCAATAAAAACTGTCCAAGCCTATAGTTGACTTTTGATCGAAAATGTTGTGATATATATAACTGAAGTTAAGGGATAATCCTTCTCTTATAATGCTATATCTGTATGTCAAAAATGCGTTGAATAGCACCAATACTTCCCTTGGCCCCCATATATGTACATGCTTTATATAAAGATTTTCAAATTTCCGGGTGACTTTGTACCGCACACATCAGCGTGTTTTATTCATAAGAGTGTATCTTTGTGTCTAAAATAGATAAATTTGAGCGAAAACTTGGCCTAGCCCCTTTTATAACTAATATCAGGATTTTCGAACACTCGGCTGAATTTACTCTATATGATTGGTTTTACACCGTAAAGTATTTCCCTGGCTTTGATTCTTGCAAGATGTAAGAGTATTAAATGTTCGCTGCACTCGAACTTAGCCCTTCCTTACTTGTTCCGCTTTAAATTATGTCAAATCCATCAATCAACCAATTTCATTATACATATATACACCATAAATGAAGGCAGGTAATTTATAAAATCTCTTAATCAGTCGGGGGTGGCCAATGGGACCGTAAATATTGCCACGGAAAGTCAAAACGTACTCCAATAGCTATAAGTAAAGTTCTGAGAATTCAGTTTCAAAGGACAATATAAATTTAAATCGTTAAATACAATATATTTTTCCAGTAAGGAGTGAATTTCGAACGCTTTTCAGCTATTATTTAGTAATTACTTATTTGGGTAATTGAAGGAATTTGAATAACTCTCATTTGTAAAGGTCATTCTCAGTACATGCGGTAACGTGGCATCGTCTGAACTTTATGCAACTAATCTAAAAAAGAAAGAAACCTATTATAACTATCACCAAATCGGATGACGTTCGTGGCCATAGCAGGAGAATTATACCTCAATTTCTCTAACATAAACTCAATTTGAAATATCTACGCCTTCTTGCGTAGTTTTTTTCAGTTTTGCAGCTTTATGATAAGCTGTAGTAATAATAGTGCCATTATTCTTATTATTATCAATCTCAATTTGTTTACTTGCTTGCTCTGATTTAATCAACTCAATTCTAAAGTAGGCACCCACAAGTACAAGCAGATTTAAGTCATGGAAAAATAAGTAAATAGAAATCGCTTTAGGTGCAACCGAACTTTATATACCCAACACACGAGAACGAAGTTCCGATTTAAAATGAACTGAAGAGTCAAGAATTTGATTAAGGGGTTACAGCCTTTTTTCAATAATTTCTTTCTCATATAAAAAATGAAATATTTTATTAAAATTTTTAATTGTTACAAACATATTCTACTAACAATAAAATTCTGAAATTTTTGGAAAAAAAATATTTTCACCATTTCCGGTGACCGCTCGGAACAAGGATGTGCCCGTGTTGGCAGGATAACTCCTTACAGGATCATCTCAAGTGAAAAATGCGTGTTTTTGTTAAAACCTTAACTTAGAACTAGGACGATAGAAACTGAAATTTTGATTTTTGTTTTTCAAATTGTTGTAATCGAAATGAAAAAATTCTTCGTCCAAGTCTATAAGAATTGTAGCTCAAAGACCTGTTCAAAATTTTTAAAAAATGGGTTGAGTAGTTCTCGGCAATATTGCCAACCGACTTCAAAAACACAGTTTCGAGAAAAACGCGTTCAAAGACGTCGCACTTAGTCTAGTTAGCCTCGAGCTCAGAAGTTCTCAAGGATATAACTCCGAAACTATGTATTACTCTGATCAACTTGAAAATTTAGGACAATATTTTAAAGGTGTTGTAGAATTTAATAAATTAGTAAAAAAAATAAATTTTTTAAAACCTGTAAATCCTTATTATAAATATCAAGAATAAAAATAATTAAAATAATCTTCCGTTTGTTTTGTGTTGTAAAAATTTTCTTAGTAGTTCATCGATCAGGTGTTTTTCTGTCAGTAAATTTCAAAGGAAACTCGCAGGTCCTCTTCCTAGAGAGATAATAATTCGCTAAGTACTTAATGCAATGCAAACTAGTCTCCATAATGAACACCCATAATAATAACATAGGCTCTGTTCGAATGTTACAACCAGACCATGCCTGTAAGTTCATACTAACACAAACATTGGGTATAAATTTAGCAATATGAGTTTAATTGAATTTATTGCGCAAACAATTGTCTGAATTGATGTGAATGGCAAAGCGAATCATTCTGAGTAGTGCCACCAAGAAGTGGTGCCATGAGGCGCAGGCACTTTTTCATACAAATTCTTACTAAACGGATCAGCACTTAAGCTTAAGCTGGGGTTCATAGGCGTAAGGCTAATTTAATCATTAAAAATTTGATTGTTGATACGAAATCGCTTTTTTGCCTTTGCTGAGTTGCGTCGTTTGCGCAGTTATATGCAACATTTAGTTTTGAATTCGCGCTACTAGAGTGATGTACGATTCACCGCGGCGTTCGACAGCGACAATGGACGGAAATTGCTAAAGAAATTAGCGTTTGGAAATGATGTGATGAAGTGTTATTATTTTTGTTTTGCGATAGATGAGTCGAAGTACTGAAAATAAATAAATATTTTTTAAAAAAAGTGAAATTGTAAAATCATTTAGTAACGAAAAGTGATATTTATTAAAATTAAAATTTCCATTTCATCGTTTACATGTTTTTCAGCAGCTGCAAGGATTTTCAGTTGACAGCTGTAGAAATAAGTGTTGACTGTGTGCAAGTGCAGTGAAGTGAATGATTGCATGAAAACGCATATAAAATATTAAAATAATTGTATAAATACAACAAGAAATATATAGAAATAAATAAATAAAAAAAATTAAAAAAAAAACTAAAGGATTTAGGGTAACTGAATTGAAAATCCCTAAACTCTAATGGAGTGAATGTGCTAGTTTCTTAACAAATTTGAAAACGAAACGTTGAAACTTCAAACTCAAGATGCGGAATTAAAAATGAAAATTCGACACACGCAAACGCCACATTAGACAGCTGAGCCGAGCACACAATGTCTGCAGCTATCTTCTGTTTTTATGTAAGTAGTTAAGTGTCTCACTAAAATACCATAATCACTTTGGCGCACATTCACTAGTAATTAAAGGTGAAAGAAAACTGGTATATAGGCAAGAAAGAATGCAAAAAAAACATAAAAAAGAGTTAAGTCCATAAAGTGTCAAGTAGCACAATAACAAGAGCCACCAAGTGCCACCAACTCAAACAGCCAGGCAACACAAGTGTCTTAATCACACACACACACATATACATAATTGTGGGTAAATATTGCTTGGATGCGAGTGCATGGCCACATAAAAATACGTCCGCTTACATACGCACAAGTGGATAAAAGTCCAAAAGGGCGTGTGTTGCCTTTGCAAAGTAGGAGACTGTGCGTTTTTTCATTGTTTTTATTCGACTTTTTGTGTCCTTTGCTACTCTCTTCGAGTATATAATATACATACATCTTCATCGTTCCTAAGCAAGTTTGTATGTGTGCGTAAGTACTTACAGCTTCTAGCACCAGAGGTTAGTACGCTGAAAAACTATAAAATGTGTAATGAACGATTTGCTCCTCTCCACGAGTGTCTTTGCGAGAAAAATTAAAAACAATAAGGCATCTAAACATATACATTTAAAGATATGTACACATCCATGTTTTGTTATACATAGAACGACTCAAAAAAAGTGCACAAACAAACGACAACAAGCAGTTTGAGAAACAGCTGCCAAGTGCCGACTGAAAGCACAAAAAGAGTAGCTGAAAGTTGTTTGAAAGACTCCATTACATTGATTTCAGCCAATACATACATATGTACATATGAGTAAGTATACGCTGTTTTATTCGACAATTTATTTTCGAAACCGTCACACCAGCATGCTAGCCACAATTAAGTGTCATTGACAATGTGCTTTTAAGTGTATTGGTCGTGGAGTCTGTACATACTCGTTAAAGAGTGTAAATCGGAGTAAAGAGAACGTCGCCGAAAGAAGCACACGTGGCGAAAACGAGTACTGTTACAAATTCAAATGGAGTAACGGTACTCTTATAACCACTATCAACTATTGTAAAATAAAAGTCTTAGTGGTAATATATTGAAAATTACTCATACGCCATGTCGTACTTTTGAACTGTTGCGTTCATGTAAATTCAGATCAGCATATTTTTTCTTAAATAAATTTATAATATATTTCGGTGGAGCTATTTTGTCATTGATAAATAAACATACAAACAATAAACTTTTACCTTAATGGGATATATATATGGACAACGGCAAATAGAAACGCGAAAACAAGTTTTGTTAACTCTTTCATTTATGAGTGCTTTGCTGAGAGCGTTTAGTAGCACAAAGAGAAAGCCTTATACCTCTTGGTCACTTAGCAAATGGAAGTGAGTAAAGCGGAGAAAGCGTGAAGCATTTGGTAAATATAAATATTAAGAGAGTTTAAAATCCCAAGTTTTAAAATTTTAAAATTTAAGAAAGTCAGTTTTATTAACTGTTTAAAAGGAAAAGGTATCATATATAAATACTTTTCCGCTTTTATTCCAATTTGTCAACTTATGTTGTAGAGGTATATTTGGTTTTTATATAATATACTATTGATAATCCTACAGCTGCTTCGGAAATTTAATTTTTTACTTGATGCTTTGTTGTCGATTTTTTTCTTTAACATTTATCGAGATATCAAATTGCTCGAAAGTGCTGTAAAGTCGTTCTAGGCAAAAGTCGGATAAGAAAAGTGAAATTTTGTGCGCACAAATACAAACACATTTAGCCAGCGACATTTATTGCCCTTATCGCGCACTCTTTTTTGAATTTTTGCCACCCTTTAGCACTTACCGTTTATTATCTAAATAAGCACATAAATTCCAGCTGAATATCAACAATGTCGCAATCAAAAGCAAAGTAGTTATATAATGATAATAATAATTATGTAATGTAAGCCATTCAAAATATAATATTGGGTAGTCGAAAAAGTCTTTTCGTATTTCTAATCAAACTTCAACGTATTTTTTTATATTTATACTAATAAATAAATCTACAGATATGTACCATTTTGGTTGACCACTTTTTGCCATTTTTTCCGCTAGAGACATTATTATTTAAGAAACGAATATTTATGGATGGACGATTATAAACCTTATTCGATTTCAAATGTTTGATTGAAAAATTAAGAATATTTAATTACATTGTTATAAAAAATATGAAGATTTAGTACCGGAATTAGTCGTAATGGTTTAATATTTAGTTTATTTACGAGTTTATACATTATGCTTGTTAAATTTAGGTATAAAAATAATGAGTCTTTCTGAAGTTTTAATCGCTTTAAAGCAGTTATAAGCACGTCCCGTAGGCGCTTCTTCTCGCATAATCATTATATTTATTGGAAAATAGTTGCTTTTGAGATAAGAAATTATTCTGTATGTCCAAATAAAGACCTCCATCATAATAAACCTTTGTTATTATTAAATGTTGTGGCGAGTAAACTGATTTTATTTTTTAACAGTTATGATACGAAGCGACTCATTTAACACTTTTAATTATTTAAAATTTATCTTAATGATAGCAAAGAAATGTTTTTGAAAATATTTATAACATAAATTCATTAACACCATCTCTACCAGTTTGGTATATACAAGTGTGTAACTGCCATATAAATTGATTGCTCAAAATCAAGTTCTTGTAAGGATAATTTATTTTTATTTAAAAAGATACATTCAAGAAATTTGTCCGGATTATTATCCAAGACATCGCTACAATCTCCAAATAAATTTTTCAGATCAGACTAATATAGGGTATATCTAGGTAACACATAAATTGAGCTGTTAAAATCATATTTATGTCGCAGGGAGAAAATGAGCGAAATCGGATTACACTTCTCATATATGTTAGTACAATTTTAAATTTCAATTGATTCTTTTACTTTTAAAAAACTTTGCACTAAGAATTTTCTTAAGGTAATTCAGCTTATGACAGAAAATTGCCCAAATCCAACTAAGGTTCCGAATATGTGGACCCCAGTGCGTATGATTGACTTTTGACCGAAAATATCGGTCAATGTAGATATGGGATATACAATTGAAATTCAGACAAAATCATCTCCCGATAATAGCACCTCTGTGAATCAAAAATGGGTTGATTTGGGTTAATACTTCTCTGATCCCTAATATAAGGATTTTTGACGGGTGACATATATCGGTCAATATGTAAGTTTTCTAAATGAAAATGAGAGTAAAACTCACAACTGTTATCTTTGTGCCTAAAATAGATAAAATAGGGCGAAAACTAAATCTAGCTTCTATATAACTAATATAAGAATTTTCCAAGATCTGGCTTACTTTACCCCATATGATTGGTGATGAAACTTATCGAACATTTTTTTGTATGTGGCATGTTAACAGCATGTAGTATTGGCAAAAATATATAAAATAGGGTCAATACTACCCTCAACAACCATATTTTCTTGAAGAATTTTCTCGGACTTTGTTTCTTTTAATTTGCTAGAGTATCGTAGTAAAGTATGTTCGTTTATATTCGAACTTAGCCCTTCCTTACTTAAATAATTTGGATTTGTATTGTATTTTATATTGTTGTTTTTATTTGATTTGTAGAGTATTATAGCTACGGTGCAATTGAAGTAAAGGTATTTTCGTTGTTATTCTTATAATTGAAAGCATTTTTTTCGGATGGGTTAATTTTCACACAAATCAGTAATAATCCTGATAGTTTTCTCGATGAAACTACTTTTTCCAGCATCTTTGAGCTTTTCCAGAACGTTATCTGGTTCGGATATGGAGAGCAAAATGCGGGAAACTTGGTTTCAACAACACACATTAGTAAGTAATTTTAATGATTAATTAAAAATAAAACTATCTTTTAACCTTTTTTTGTTTTGGTTTTTATCAGCCGCAGTTTGCTTTATAGTCCTTTTTCTAATTATTCTCAATAATAACCAAACAATTTAATTTATTTTTCAGCACTACTCATAGTTTAAATGTAAAAATGCATTTCAATTATTTTCATTCGTTTTTTTCTTATTTTGGTTGTAAAGTCTTTAAGTAACGAAAGCTTTGGAACAGAATAATCTCAAGAACTTCTTAGTCATTATGTCAGTTACGTGCTATGAACGGGTCTTCGCCGCAGGACATTATCGCCATGACCATCATTTCAGTGTCGTTTTGTCGTTTAGGCAAGATGCTCCGAATCGCCGCGAAGAAACACACAAACACGCACTTTATAACACTCAAGCCAAGCAAGAACTCTTAAGACGAGCCAAGTCGTTTTTGTGGCTGAATGAATGTTGCATGCAGCTGCAACTTTTTTGTGCGTTTACAGCGTCATCATGTGCTTTGTTTGTTGTTATTTCTTGCTGTTTTAAACGCTTGTGCAACGTCGCAGTCGCCATTGTTTACTGACTACTTGTTGTTTGTTTTCTTAGTGTCATCATAATTGTGGTAGTTGATTGTTGTTGTTGTTTTCCCGTCGCCATTGTTCTAAGCAACGCTGCACTTAAGTGGTCCAGTAAGTTTTGGTCGTTAGGCATGAATAAAAAATATTTATTTGTGCAAACCTTTAGCATCGCGTTGGTTCACATTCAGCTCGCCTAGGTGCGGCCCAACTCAGCAGCCAAGCAGCTCCGCTTTGTGAGATCCACTTTTAAATAGACAATGCAGCTGTGTTCATTTGGCCGGTGCAGATACTTACGAGAGTCGTATATTGTACTTCAGTTTTTTTTGTGACTCATGTTTAATAACGGTTTCGTGTAGGTGAATACGAGTACAAATATACTCAGCTATCTTTAGGCAAATGTGCGTAGTGCTCGCTGTTGTTAATATATTAAAGAGCCTGCTCCCGCGGGCTTTAAAGAGTGTCTTGCTTTGCATCAAATGTTTTTCTTCTGTTTTTTTGATTCCATTCTTTTGTGTGCCATTGTAATGTCAATGGCTTTTGAAAATTGTTGTCGCTTTGTTAGATTGAAATTGACTGAAACATGAGCAATATTGTTCACGTTACCTTAAAGATGGAATAACATTGCAGTTGTGTAATATTATATATTGTTGTTGTGTTCTTTCAAGCAATGAGATCCACTGTATTGTATTGATGTATGTCTTCCGCTTGCATTAGTTGAAACTGTGTTACATAAACTATAGAGACATACACACATATGTACATAATGCTCATATACGTACGTTCCAGAAAGTTTACAAATTGATGAAAGGGTTTTCTGCCAGTGAAAATTGGGACCGCTCTATGGAGTTCTGCTTATAAAATTGGAGAAGTAGAATTGCAATCAAGAAGATAATTGAGAAGTACTAGTTCCAGCATCGAATTCAGTAAAGAAAAGACAGAGAAGAAACAGAATAAATTTTGCTTGAACTTACCTAGCACTTAATTTGAAGGATTCGCCTTTCACCGAAAAGGTTGGTGAATCTGTGAGATCTATTATTGAAATTCTGAGTGTACTTTCCTGACTTTAAGCCCTTTAAGGAAAATTGAAAACCAACTTGCGAAAGCCATAAAATTTTAATTATATTTTGATACTGTTATCTCGAACGAACATTTCAGGCGGTGGGGAAGCATGCACAGGAACAACCTGTCTTGTTTGGTTGCGTTTACTAATTCAGTACTGAAATTTATGTTACTCATACGCCGTGTATCCAGTGATTTAATCAAGAATTGGTGCGAAACAGTAAAAAAATTCATGGTAACTAAACATATAAAGACAAAAATTCAATTGTCTCCGCACAATTGCTGTTTGAATAAAGGAAAATGGAGACCAGCCGCAAAACGGCTCCCATGAGTGCCATAGGTCCGGAAGCGAAACAATGCGTCACTGCGACAACCAGACTAGCTCACTTGGACTGATGGCTATTCGCGCAGAAAAGTAGCATGTCGGGTTTGTTTGCGAACAGTTTGCTATTTGGAGTGGAGCATTTCAGCTGTTACGTCATTAATTTGTCATTGCATACACACAAAGAGAACCACATACATACATACACATATAAATGGTTCATGTATGCATAGTGTAAACAAAACATAAAAAGTGTAACACATTTCTATATACAATAAATATGTGCATATGTAAGTGACAGTGTGTAGGTACATAAAGGTACAAAGGGCCAACTAGTAGTGAATGACAGCGAAGAAGGGATTCAAGGGATGATTTGGTTTTGTTAACTACGAAAAAATATTCACAACTAAATAAATCAAAGCGAATATTTTTTTATTGCACAAGATATAGGATAGGAAAATCTTTAGTTATTATGTCAATTACGTAGTATGTTTCTTCACCCAACATTTTAAAAATGTTCCGAAGACTAAAAAAATTCCAAACCATAAATAACTTTTTTAAACCCAAAACTACTATCATTTATTAATGCATCGTAAAAGCATAAAATCATGAGTTTTTACACTTGTTAGAAAAAAAAATTTTTTGGATTACATACAATAATAAGTTTACGCAATGTTTTTGATTCGTTATAACTTTATGAGATATGAAACCCATAATTATTTGCTTTACGTGCGGCTTTGATCGCATTGAAACTCTTCAATAAATGTCAAAGGTAATATACGAATACTACACCACAAATTTTGTCTGATTCATAGAAATATTGGATAGTCGAAAAAGTCTTTTCGTATTTCTAATCAAACTTCAACTTACTGTTTTTTTTATATTTATAATGAACCAAATACACCGCTTTAATGAATCAGACCACAATTTTGGTCGCCCACTTTTTGTCATTTTTTCGCTAAAGACATTATCCCATCAGTGTAAAACTTTTCGGGTTTCTTGACGAAAAACTGCGACAAATAATTTTCACAGGCTTCTCTTGAAGCCAACTTTACTCCATTAAGGAAATTCTGTATTGACCGAAACAAACAGTAGTCCGATGGTGCAAGGTCAGGGCTATATGGTAGATGCATCAAAACTTCCCAGCAAAGCTCCCCCAGTTTTTGCCAAGTCATCAAAGATGTGTGTGGTCTAGCGTTGTCCTGATGGAAGATGAAGCCCTTTCTAAGATCAGTTCTGACAGTTTTTTTTTCAATTGCTTGCTTCAATCTAATCAGTTGTTACCAGTAAAATGTAGAATCAATTATTCGACCAGGCAGGAGCAGCTCATAGTGGATGATTCCTTTCTAATCCCACCAAACACTCAGCATAAAATTTCGAGGCGTCAATCCTGGCTTTGCGACCATTTGTTGAGCTTCAGCACGCTTGGACCATGATCTTTTTCACGCATTATTGTTGTAATTGATCTATTTGGTCCATTAAATTCATCACTGACAATTCATGTGGTATCCAAACAGCAAGCTTATATTGAAAGTCAGCCTTTTTTAAATGGTTGGAAAACGTTTGATGGTGAATGTTAAGTTCCTTAGCGATGTCGTGGCTGCTTATGTGACAGTCCTGGTCAATCTTTTCCATAATTTCGACCAGAGCGTGGTGCACCTTTCACATGGAAATTTCCAAAACGGAAGGGAGCGAACCATTGTTGTGCTACACGAACTGATACAGCATCGTTTCCGTAAATTTCACAAATTTCATTAGTAGCTTGCGTGGCATTCTTCTCATTTGGAGATATGACTGCAACGACAGCTATTGACAAAATACAAAAAGACTTTTTCGACTATCCAATATTAATGTGGATTATTATAAAATAAATGAAAAAAAAACAAACGTATGTAGAATTTTTGTCAATATCTGATTAGCAAATCCATTAAAATTTCAA
>NW_026038230.1:0-20030 GCF_023373825.1 Bactrocera dorsalis
TCAGGTGAGGGAAGTGAACATACACGAATACAAGTAGCGCGGGTGAGTAAGAGCGTACTGCAAACAACATGACAGCAACAACAATGTGCGCATATACAAAAATGTACATATGTACATATGTACATGAGTATGCCAACAAAAACAATAACAGCAGCAAATGTCTGGCGAGCAGATTCGTGTGAGCTGACGCATTGAGCCGCCGACGGCGATAGCAACAACAATAAGAAAAGAAGAACGCCTGGAACAACAAGTTGCGATAACAATAGCAGGCTTGGCGGCGATGCTAATAATAACAACAACAATAACAATTTTCGCGGACTTAGAATGCATACATATATGTATATGTATGTATAAATTTCATGTTTGTGTATGTATGTGGTAGTAAGCTAATTTTATGAATTTTTGACCGGCGTATAAATACAACAACAACAACCACTACAGCGTACTCGTCAGCGCCTCCAGCCAATATGGCACGATAACATTAAATACTAATAACGCTTATGCTATTTTACAATAACAACAACAAATACTGCGCAGTGTGTGATTCCATGACAGCAGCAACAACAATCCATAAAGGCATTATTTAATTATTTTCTGAGGTAGCAGCGGCACAGTCTACAAAACAAAATATTATAATGCTTAGTTGTAGCAGAGCAATAATAACAATGACAAATAAGCACACACACACATACATATACACGCATACGCTCGCCACACAGCGATAAGACAAACAATGAGCAAGAACGCGATAATAACTTAAATTGTTACAAAGCAATCATTATAATAAGTGAGCAGCTACAATTCAATTCACACATAATCGCCTACAGCAACAATAACAACCAAAATATTCTGAATTAGAGAAGGAGAAGCAAAATAATGACGCCAGTACCTGTAATACAGCGTCAATTAGCTAACTAGGAAGTAAAGGTAAATGAATATATGAATGAATGAATATAAAGATATGTGTGTGTGTGTGTGGAAGCAGGTCGGACTTGACTTGGACAGACTTATGTAAGTTAACCCATTTGCAGACGAAAGTTCATACTCGAAGTTCATGCTAGTTTTTAGATGCACCGAAGCCACAATTTCTTTCAGATAGACAGATTCGACCGAATAGACCAAGTTCAGCACACAGTGAAGGAAATAAAGCAGCCGTAGCTGAGAGTGTAGACGAAGACCCTAGAGAGTCGATTCGGCGCCGTCCGCATCCATTCGAACTGACTTATGGAACGACTGGTGTATTTTACGTCGAAATCTGAAATTGAAAGCGTACAATATACAGCTTGGGCAAGAACTGAAGCCGCTCGACCTTTCCAATCATCATCGCTTTGCTCTATGGGCTCTTGAAAAGTTCCAAGAAGATCCGACGGCTTCAACCCAAATTTTGTTCAACGATGAAGCCCATATCTGGCTCAATGGGTATGTAAACAAGCAAAATTGACGCATTTGAGACGAAGAGCAACCTGAAGATATTCAAGACCTGCCATTTGATCCTGAAAAAACAACTTTTTCGTTTGTTTTGTGGGCCGGTAGAATCGTCGCTCCATATTTCTTCAAAAATTTTGTCGGTGAGAAGGTAACCATCAATGGCGACCGTTTTCGCCTCATGATAATCGACTATTTGATGTCTGAAATTGAAACTCGTGATCTCAGTGACATTTGGTTTCAATAAGACTGCGCTTCTTTTCACACAACGCATCAATCAATGTACATATTTGTTGATAGAAGACTTCGGTGAGCAGATAATTTCATGTTTTGGGCCGGTCGATTGGCCACCATGATGGTGTGATAATACACCGTTAGTCATTTTTCTGTGACGATAATACACGAAATCTAAGGTCTGTGCGCACAATTCCGTTTCGATTCAGGACCGGGAGCAAAACATGCTCGAACAGGTCATCGATAATTGAATCATCTGAGACGTAGCAGCGACCAACATTTGGAAGATACATATACATATCTTCAAAAAATAAATGCCAAAGAACGTTCTTTCGAATCATAAAAAATATTCCCCATTAAAAGTGACATTTTTGCGTTTTTTTCCATAAAAAAGTAGGAAATCTAGACATGGATCACCCTTTAGATACTTCTTACAGCGATCTCAAATTTGTGTAAAATTTTGTCGCTGGGTTCAGAAAGATTTGCCATATCAAGCTTCACTTTTGTGCACGGCTTCGAAATTGTCCAAGAAAAATTCGAAAATTCAGGTTCATCAAAAGATCCTATCCTCAGATGAGGCATAAAATCATCTAACAAACAATAAAAAATATACACAGAACCTATTTTGACCAAATTATAAAGATCAAGAGTAGATTACCAAGAAATCGTCGTTCAATAATCCGATAAATTATTACAAAGTTTAATTATAACGGCAACACTAGGCCTCCAGTTGAAAATAACAAAAATTCGTCCAAAATCTCAAAATGTCTACAACATTCACGCTGGCTGCGGAACAACAACGCCACTTCAGCGACACCAGGCGCGACAGCAGCAACTGCAACAGCAAAACAAAATAAAATATACGCGAACAATATGCGAAAAGGTAGTGCGGCAAGGGTGTGACAAAATGTAGTAAGACGAAAAATGCGGCAGCAAAATGGGCGACAATAACTGGCAACCGAATAACAGCAGCTGCTGCTGGTGTGCCTTACTGCTTTGCTGTTGCTGTTTGTATATGAAAATTGTAATAAAAAATGTATGTATACAACAAAAGCAACAACTCAGTGCATACGAACGTTGTTGCGCGTGAACAACAACGACTGTGGCAAAAACAAAAGTATTTGTATGCCTGTGTATATGCGTGTTAAAGTGCCGACATTAGGCCAAATACGAGCAAACCCAGGCAAACCACACACACGCACGCTAACATTGCACGCCATTCAGCGCAGCGCGCCGGCAGCAGCTACGCGACTCAGTTAGTCGGTCATAAAATCAGATACACACATACATATGCAGGTATATACATATACACACACATACATCCACTATATGTGTAATCGCTTGAGCCATGCTCCCGCCGCGTCCACACACACGAAACAGGTAAGCCGGCGAGCAACAACAGCAGCTACAACAAACAACAATGACAATAACATTCCAAGCATTCGGCAGGCCACAACCGAATTTCGAAGCATTTTTAGCAACAAAACAATTGTTTTCCCCGAGATTACTAAGAATTTTCGCACTTCGTGGAGCTACCTACATTTGTATGTACATATGTATGTTTCAAGGTACATATGTACTATATGTATATATTGTTAACTCATAATATTTTTGTAGGTTTATATTACAAGCTTCAAGCTTAGAAGGTATTTTCTACGACTTTAACTGTAAAAACCAAGCCACCGGCACCGGAGAACTTTACGGAAGATTAAACAATCCACCAATTGATGAGGCTAGACCTAGCACTTTTACGGTTCAAAGTCTGAAACTTCGATATAAATAGTAGCGCTCCGCTCCAGGTGTGCCTCTCTTTGTTGAAAAAAACGTTATAAATGAATCGGCTCATATATATAGATATACATATATACATATATATACAGAAATGATCTAATATAGATTAATACATATATGCACTCGTAACTCGTTGATAAAGCTGATTTTTTTTTAAAGAGTACCGTAAACAATGGACATGATTGATCGTGCGAATTTCGATTCCGATTCCGATGGAGTGCATTATAAGTAATTGCCGATGAGACATGGATTTATGAGTTTGATATGCGAACAAGTCAAGAAACATCGGAATGGAACCCGTTTGCAGTAGATCGAAGAGATAAAACAAAAACCGCTGAAGACCATCCCAAAAAGTGCTTATGAAAAGTGTTTGGAGTACTGGAAAAATCTCGTTGCCATGAGTGTATTATATCTGCTGGGGATTACTTTGAGGGCGACAAAATAAATATTGATAAATAATTCAATATTTTGCATTTTATTTAGAATTTCCAAATACTTTTTTGTCACAATGTATAGGTAAGAACGTATAGAGATTAATAAATGAACTCTGAAACAGTAAGTCGAAACCCCAACAATGAGAGTATCTAACTATAGTTCCTGCTATGGAATTTCTTTCACAATTAATAAGAGAATACCTCCGTATCGGGTATCGGATCTTTTGTTTAAAGAGATCATGAATAGAAGCCTGTAAACTATGATTTTTATGAAGGATTCTACAATACTTTACCCACAATAGAGCTCGTAGACTTCGTAGATCCTTCCAGCGATAACAAAATCCAAAGAGATGACCTTAGAGTTTCCGATTGACAAGTTTTAAAGAAAAGCTAAGTGCTTTTAAGAGACGACAACTAAGTTATCTATTAAAATTACTTTAATGAAGAGGAAAACTCTAATCACTTTATACAGAAAGTTACTTTAAACGTCAATAGTTTCGTTTAATAATGTATTTTTTACGTTTCCTTAAATAAAAATTTTGTGGAAAGATCAAAACTTGATGCATGGTTAAAATGCATATATATGTTATTGTTTGATAACCTCTTACTTCAAGGTCACTTTATAGACTTATGCTATTTATCGATCGAAACATGAAACATGATCATAGAAAGTCAAGAGTCAAGTGCGCTGACGAAGAAAACTCGCTATGCAAACCATATTCGGTCTTTAAAAGTCTAGTTTTAAGAGCGTACCTAAAAGTTGGAACAACATTCTCTGTTGGTATTGTAAAAAATTGTGTAGCAGTCAACCTTCTATATGAAACAAGCTTTTTATAAAATCTAGCAGCCATTCGGACTCTGTTTACAAATAGTAGGATTCTTGACTCAAACTTGAAGGTAATTTGAATCAAAAACGTTTCAAACACTCTCACATCATTTGAATCAAACCTGACGGGAATTTAGTCGAGAGTAATCTTTGGTGGTATAACCAATGAGAAAGAGTCCACTAGTGTTTTTTTATTACTCTTGCAACATGTTGCTGCATGGTAAAATAGTTTCACCTAAAACTACTCGAGAAAAGTTGAAATCCGGTTGACCGTCTGTCTATCCGTCGGTCTGTCCGTCTGTCCGTGCAAGCTGTTACTTGAGTAGAAATTGAGAATTACAAGTATTGATGAAACTTGGTATGCGGTTCTTGAACTCCTATAGACAGAATGAAAATGGTTGAAATCGGATAATAACCCCGCCCACTCCCCATATAACGGTATTGTTAAAAACCGCATTAAATTTTACCAATCAAGGTGGTACGAGCCGATGTCAAAATCGGACGACGGGCGTCAGATAAAACTTTGCACTTATGGCCAAAAATTGTCCGAATCCAACCAAAACCTTCAAGCCCCAGGAATATTTGGACCTCAGTAACTATAGTTGACTCTTGACCGAAAATATTGGTCTATGTGTTAGATAAATAATTGAAATTCAGTGAGATTCCTTTCTTGATAGTAGTATGTCCGCAAATCTGTTGAATCAGGTTAAAACTTCCCTTAGCCCCCACATAACAAATACAAATATTTTCGAACTTCTGGGTGGCTCGCATATATCGGCCAATATGTGAATTATCTTAATAAAATTAAGAGATCGTGTTTTTCTTATAACGGTTCATATTTGAGCATAGAATGAATCGAATCGGCTGGAGGTACTTCCCCGGGTTTATTGCAAGTTGCAAGGATATGAAATGTTTGGTTATAGACGAACTTAACTCTGCCTTACTTGTTTATTTTTTCGTATTTCGAAAGTACCTTTCCCAGCCATCCTTCACCGCAGCAATCTAATTAGTTCTGAGTAGTTCCGGTATATATCATCTTTAATCTACTTGTATTACCCTTTAGAAATATTATTTACAAATAGCCACTGATTATTTGGAGTTGTTATTTTTCCATTTTATGTTGCAAGTACGCACGAGTTCAATTATACTCGTAGTTGTTATACATATGTATGTATGTACGTGCATTGCATTTTCGTACTCTTAACGACTTTTGCAACGCAGACGGACGCAGGCTTGACGGGCGGTCGATTTAAGAACGCGACTCAGTGGGGGTTGATATGTGTTGCAACCATGCATACATAAGTATGTACATACATATGTATATACATAAGTATAGTATGTGCTTATGTATGAACGTAAGTATTTAGGCAGTTTTCCGTAGGAAATCACTCGTTTGCAAAGCAGCAATCGTTTATTGTCGTACATACTTACGTACGATAAGAAATTGGTTACAGTAAAGTTCTACGCTGTTGTATGTGTTTGTACGCATGGACAGCGATAAGTACAACAACAGCCGGTGGTTGTTGATTTTAGCTGCCGTCGATTCACGATTTCTCTGCTTAATTGAGTGGTTAATTTGACAAATTATTCTCAAAAATGAAAATTTTTTTTATATTTTTAGACATTCATAGAACAGTGCAGAAGCCTCTGAAAACTACTTTAAGGCGAAAATTAAAATAACAAAAATTAAAGGAAAAATAATTTACGTGTGATCTGCGGTCAGGAGATGGAAGGTTAAGGGTGTAGTTGAATTTTTCAGGCTTAAGCACGGTTCAACTCGATATCCGGCAAAACTAGAAGTTATACGACAAAGTCGTTGGCAATGAAAAGGAGCTTTTGTATCCACAACTTTTGGATATAGGTGGAGATTCAAAGTGTTGCTAGGTCCTCATCCACCTGATCTCTCCAACGGAGGAGGTCTACCTCTTCTTCTGGTTCCTTCGGCGGGTACTGCCTGGAATACTCTCAGAGGTGGAATGTTATCATCCATTCGAACGACCTGACCTAGCCAGTGTAGCCGCTGTCTCTTAATTCGCTGAACTATGTCATTATCGTCATATGGCTCATCGTTCCATCGACTGTGGTATTAGAAGTGGTCAAGGCACAAAGGACCATAAATCTTTCGCAGAACATTTCTCTTGAATACTGGATGTTGTCATCGTACATGCCTCTGTACCATAAAGCAGGAGGGGGATGATGAGTGAGTCGTAGAGTTTGATCTTTGTTCTTCGAAAGAAAACATCCTTAAAACAGCTACTACAACGAAATAATAGATAGATGAAATAAAATCGTAAGCTTTTAATCATTGTAACGTGAGTCCCAATTTTAAAAGACTGTGTAAGGAATGGATTAAGCGAAGCAGATTTAGGTTAGGTTACCGACTGAAACGTCAACATTGCTGGCGATTACATTTACACACTGTTATGTACGAGTACAATCTTTCGTGTTGCCAAACGAAAAACTGCTGCAGTTCGACATCAGCTTTCGTCAAAAAGCCGCTATTCATCTGCATGTTTCAAAGTATGACATCCGAGGTGTGCAGTCGAGAGGGAAGTATTAAGATCTTCTGCCAAACAGCTGAAGCAGCTGGCATCCGGTCAGATATTCGATCTTATTGCATAAATACCGCTCGAACAGTTTCTAGTCAGAACTTCTGGAGCCACTGAAAGGTGAAAGCGAAGTGTTCCCTGAACCTGTTACGATTAAACCGGAGCCAGAAAGACTTTGCAACTGCATAACGGTGGAACAGCACTTGCTGATCTCACCAACTAGTAGTAGTAAACCATGAGAGGACAAGAGCTCTTATTCTGATTTGACTTAAGGTCCAACATTGCAGTAATGAACCCCGAGCAACCAAAAGACTTTCTATCCGTTCCCATTCCGCAGTTATTCAGACTGAAGAGCCTGTGCAATAAGCTCTTCAGACTTACAGTTTTCTGCAATGCCGCCGTGGCCAGTAACCCAAACCAGTTTAGTCCTAGAATGCAGCTATTGCATGAATCCCGTTCGAACAGTTTCCACCCATAACTCATAACCACTGAAAGGTGAAAGCGAAGAGTTCTCTGAACCTCTTACTATCTAACAATAGAGCAGAAAGACTTTACAACTGTCATCCAAACCAGTGTGTCTAGACATCTGTGGAGTCTAGACATCTTTTTGCTAGATTTTGGCACTCACTCAGCGAACTAAAAGCTAATAACGCTTCCTTGCTACTAGAGTTGGTAGCCACCACTTTGAAGTAGGCTACGTGGCTACGTTCCCACCACAGTGGGGTCTAAGTAACCGGAACGGAGTCGGATTTTTATGCGGCCAAGTATTGTCAACTCGGCACCATGCCGCAAAATTACTTCAGGAATGTTTTTTGCCGCTAGGACAACTTTAAAAGTAGACTACGTTCCAGAGCAGTAGATCTACTGATACATTTATGGCAGCAACCTCCGCTTGAAAGACGCTGCAGTGTTCCGGAAACTTAAACTGAAGCTGATGGAAAGTTCCTGACAGCAGATTTCCTTTTATATTAATGGATTTCATTTCAACTGGAATATTCCGAGTATCTTTTATAGTATGTTAAAGATAGTTTTAAGTCTCGTTTATGAATATACTCTATCTTACCATCTGATTAAGTTGTCTGGTCCGTTGTAGTCTTCAAAGTGACGATACGTTTTTCGTTGATTCAGTCAAGGCAACCACTAATAAGTCTGATCTTTTATTCCCGTAATGTAAAAACAAGCTGTTTTTATGAAGAGTACACTCTCTCGCGATTGTATAGTGGCTCTTACAAGAGAGACGGCTTTCGCTTCGTGGTACAGTGTTGCAATACTTGTAGTTGCTTGCATATTAGTTGCTAGTAACCTTGAAACGGTGACGAACAGCTAGAGTAAAGGTCATTATTGTACCCACTAAGTGACCTTGAATAACATGACCTTGTCAGACTTTTGAGCGGATATGAATGCAGGCGACTTTTTATGAGCAATTTCGGTACAATATTCGCCGAATGTAAGTATATAGAGTACGAGAGAATGAGATATACGTATAGACATACATACATATGTATAATATATTGTACATATGTATATTGTACATGCATATATAGTATATACATATGTATATTACATACATAGGTGTCTTTGCTTGCGCTTTTGATTTAAGCCATTTTTTGCTCATAAACGGCTTCTAACGCGTCAGAAAAATTTGCTTCAAGCAAATTAGAATATTTTTGGCTGTTTTACCTCACATTAGTATCTTTTTTACTATTGTTTAATTCTCATGTGTATGTACCTACATAGCTACATGTGTTTTTAGGCCTGTTTGCGTAGTCCAGTTTGCTCCAGTTCGCATTAGCCCACCTGAGCTTGTTTGGAGTGTTGACAAATTTCGCATTTTGCCAATTTTATTGACACTTTTCATTTAATTTTTTATCGTACAATTGTTATTTTCATTATACATACATTTGTTTGCGCTTAGCCAAGTACAAAACAACAAAAAATACAACAATTCACAACGCACCATTATTCCTGCTATCGGCACTTTGCCTTTTCATTGACGCGCAGCCATATTCATAACGCCGCCGTAGCACACAAACAATTAACAAAAACAACAACAACAGCATTGTTATTGCAGCAGCTGTTTTTGCGCTTGTTGTTGCTGTTATTGTGTATAGTACATGCTGTTGTTTTGTCGCCGTCGTTGCCATTGCCGTCATCGCCACAGCAACACTGTTGCCATTGCCTGCACCCGGCTGGCCGCCAACGTCGCCTCCACACACTGCGCGCCGCGCACACGTATATTTACAACTGTACATACATACTTGCTATACTATAGTGTGCGCTTATCGTGTCGCTTTTGCTTTCAGCTGCAGCACCAACAGGCGCAGCAGCAGCATTGGCGCTGGCGCAAGCAGCGTAGACCACTGTCGTTAAGTTGACTTGCGCCAGGTAGTCGGGAGCAAGTGTCGCGCGCTAGCGCTCATGCTTATGTGCGAGTGTGTGTGTATAAGCGCTGTTGCCTTTGCAAGCGCTGTTATATTATGTATTGATTGTGTGGTCGTCAACGCGTCATTGCTTTGACCAACGAACAACGTACAGCCAGCCGCTAGCTAGTGTTGCTATATTGTCAGCGACGTTTGCTTTGTTGTTGACGTTACTTAATGGTTTCGTTCAGTTTCTGCTCGGCTATTGTTGCTGCCTGCTCGTACACACATATACACATGCTTTACCTCTCTTGTGTCCCGGCCACACTCTCACCGCAACCACTTTGCAGCAGACAGCGACAAGCAATCGCTGCTGCCGCCCCGCTGTACACAGGCACGAGAAACTCAACCAACCGCACTCAGCCCAGTTTAGCTCAGCACAGCACATTTCGCATTCAGTTGCTCGTCTACCGTTGTAGCTGTTGCTCGCTTTTTTTCGTCGATTGCCTGCGTCGTCACAGCGCATACCTAAATACAAACATACATATATATTTCGTATTTGTACAGCGCGCACTGTTTGTGTGTGTGCGCCGCCACTTCAGTCATTTGTTATCGTTTGGCGCGTTGGTTCGTTTGTTCATTCCGCCATTTGTTGACCACAATTGCAAGTTGCTGTGCTGCGAAATTGCAGTTGCTACACCAGCGCGTTGCTGTTCGGTGATTTCATCATTGCCGTCTGCGTCATTTGTATCGTGCGCCTTGCGGAGACGTGTGTGTGCGCTCTGTAAATAAAATTATATAGTGAATTGCTGCAACTGTTGCTACTAAGCGTTGACATAAATATACAATAACAAAATATAACTTTTTATAAAATAAAACGCGTTCTTGTTTGGCGCATTCTGACAGTTTCATAAAACTTAACGCTTTGACAGCATTTGTCCGCTGCGCGGCTGAAACGCGTCAGTCGCAAGTGTTTATTAGTGATTTTATTGCGCTTCTCTGCGCGCGTGTGTGTGTATATATTGCAGGCGCATATGAGCGCACATTGTATGTGAGATTTTATTGCATTGCCACAACAACAAAAACAACAATCTCTGTCGCAGCAAATTACCAAAGCAAAATGAGGCTGTCCACACCGAACGACTCCAAACCGGATAATTATCAAATTAACGCGAAAATCTGCCGTCTAGTCGAGCGCTACCCCTGCATGTACGATCGCTCGCATCCGCACTACCTGAAAAAGGATGTGGTCGATAAGGCGTGGGTGAAGATTTCCAAGGAAATGGATGACTCAAGTAAGTACATAAAAAATAAATAGCTATTTGCCTGCAAACGCGCATTTAAGCTAACAAACTTAAGCGCGTTTGCGTGCGCGTACGAACAGTAGCCAACACATTTGCATGAATGCAATAAAAAACAGCAACAACAAAAGCAAAAACATTACACACTAGCCTGGCGCTCGCTTGCTGCTCCCTGCAGGGCGAAAACCTTTTCCGCCTACTTGCAGCTGTCATGACGTGTTGTTTCGCCTTGCTGTTGGTTGACAACATGCGCTTGTTATTGTTGTTGTTGTTGCGGCCTTTGTTTTTTATGTCGCTTCATAACCACTGCTTGGCGAGGCAAAGCGCCGACAGTCAAACAGTCAGCGTGTCAATTGCGCGCACTTTGTTGCCATTATTATGGCCGACGCGTGCGCGCGTTTTTGTCGCGACGTCGAAGCTGGCGTGAACGCAGGCGACAGCGCTTGCTTTTTGTCGTTAACAACCCGCCTAGCATACAGCGCTAATCAGCAATTTAATGCGCTGCCAAGTTATTGCTATCGTCATAATGCAGATTATAAATTTACATATATATTTTTATTGTTGTTGCTTTTGACCATTGCATTGTCGGCGCTAAAATGTGTTGTGCCGTATTGTTATTCGTTAGCCGCTGCCGTCGCGTCGCTGCTTTGTTATTATTGTTTTTGCTTGTTTAAATTATGCTCCGGCTCTTGCGCGCGCTTGTGCGCTCTATTTTTCGTTCACTCTCACAGTCTTTGTTTGCGCGCGCTCTGCTCTCAGCGCTTGTTTGTTTTTGCGCCTCTTTCTGCTGAGCGCGCTGTGTTTTACTTTTATCAGTTCGCTGTTTTTCCTTCTTCGTTGTGTTTGTCTGTTCGTTCAGCCGTTGTTGGCGCTTTGTGTTGTGTTGCCAACAATGGCAATGAATAGCAGCGGGGGCAACATTTATGCGGCGCTGTCGTGCAGCGGAAATGCCGGTGACTCGGTCACGTACACACATGCGCATGCAACATATACATATATAATATATTACTGTATATATATATATATAAGTATACCGTCTCTCAGCTGTGTGGCTTGCTTGCGTTGCATTCGTGTGCTTTTCACTTTTGCCGAAGTGCAAATGTATCGTGTGGTTTGAATACCTTAGTATGGCGTGGCTAAATAAGTTGTTTGTTTTCCAGAAACTCAACATTTCTTACCTGAAATGAAGCAAAGTTGCAAAGTAATAATTCGCTTCAGAACCCTTCTCATACTTTAAAAGCGTTGGAGAAGCTCTTGAACTAATGTAAAATCATTTACTGAACTGTATTCTCTTCAGAAATCCTCTCACTTTGTAAAACCGTAAGAGAAGCTCCATAGTTTCTTATCCAAGTTCCTTAGTCCTCCCTTCCCTTCGACATAAGAGTTGGATTGTAATGATGTTAAAGCTTCCCGAAATATAAGAACTTTAAGATTACCTTAGTTCCACCGATTACTTCAGTAATCTTGTGATTTCTCATAGAAACATTGAAGATTCGTTGCTAGTATCGGAAAGTGTGGTTTATAACCTCGTTCTTATTCCAGACTAGATTACTCTTTCTCCATGTAGGATCTGGAATGTAAGACCTATATGAAGCATAAGAACTCTTCAAACTCTCATTATAATGGAGGCAGCTTCTATTTTTCTCTCTGAATATTGTAAATTCTTAACTAGTACTGGAAAGTAAGCTTTGATATACCGTCATCCTTATCCAGGACCAGTATACTTTTCTTCAACGTGAGTTCTGAACTGACTGAAGTATTTTACGTTATCATAGTTCCATTAAAGACTGACGCTTGCTTGTGATTCATTATAGAAATATTAAAATTGCTTGAATAGTACCGGGAAGTTAGACAATGCTCTTTGATATAGCCCTATACCCAATAATTGCCATATTCAGAATCCAAATTTTAGGTCCGAGTTTCTAAAATATACCAACAATTCAAAACAATCTATAACCTTGTGGTCTGCTAACTTGAATACAGATTTAGTGGTTCTTGTACAAGAACAACTTCTGCTGAACAGTTGGTCATTGCGTCTTATGTTCTGCAAAATAAACTAAGAGCAGTCTATGTTGATTTGGGAGGACTTTAAATCCCATACCCAGATACTTAAGTAAGATATCCGACTGGTCGATTTTGATAAAAAGTAAAAAATATATACGTTTTCTTTATGCTCGAACCATAGTCTTCGCTGAAAAGCGAAAATCAGATTCCCTACTTTTCGAAACAAGAGAAAGTGACCCCATAATTTCCTTTGCTAGAACCAGAGGCATCGCTGAAACATTGTGGCCAAAGCGAAGATTATATTCCATCAAATTTTGAACAAGTATAAAACTGACTTTCACAGTTTTAGCTCACAGAGGACAGCTGAAACTCTGTAATATTTTAACTTTTTTTGGCATACAGTTTGACAGTTCCTCCTGGCTTTAGACATTTCCAATACTACGACGAACTCTAACCTTGAAACCGCACACCAACAAAACTGTTCATCATCTACGTAGACACATATGCATTCGAACCACACTAATTCTTATTTCTACTCCCTCTAGTTCCTTCATGTAAAGAGCGCTGGCGCAACATACGCACCTCTTTTGCGCGTTCCATCAACGTCAACAAAATACCGTCCAGCGCGAATCGTACCAAACCATATTACCTACACGAAGAGCTACAGTTCCTTGCACGTCACATAACACCCGGCATACCGGTGTCGCGACGTCCCAACTATTATACGTCGGCCGATGAGAAGAGCGAAATGATTGAGGTGCCCATTGGTGAGGAGTCCTTTGACGGCTTTGTCGCTATGGCGGCACAAGAGGAAGAAGAGGAGGAGGAACAACAGCGCCACACTGACGAAGATGATTCACGTCAGGAACGTGCGCCCAGCAGTAGCGGAGATGAGGCTACACAAACGGGCAAGGGGGAACAACAAATGTTGCAGTGTCAGCAACAGTCAACGGATGAAATGCAAGCCGATGCAACGGAACGTAAATTGCCAGTGCAAAACTCGCCGCTGCCGCTGCTGTCGCAACATATGCAACAACAACCACCTGTGTCACTGCCACAACAACAGCAGCTGGTAGCGACACCGCCGATCGAAGCCATGGAAGTGGAGCGCATTGTGGCCGAAGTGCCAGTAGTGCCACTCTATCCGTTCAAGAAACGCTTGCGCACCGCCGAGTCCATGATGTGCGCCGAAGTGGAACAAGAGCGTGATATCAAGGTGAGTTATAATTTTCTAACTTTATTAACTTCTTTTCAATAATATATGTATAATTAATTTTTACCATACAGCCGCAACCCAGTGAACTCTGCACACCCGATCCCGATTTTGATGCCGCTTTTCTGCAAGGCTTGCTACCTGAAATGAAGGCCATGGATTTCCGTCAAAAGATCATATTCAAGAAACGTATCTACGAAGTAATCGGTGAGATTTTCGAGAGCACAGCACATGCCAGCAGCACAGCGCGTCGGCCGTCGCATTCAAATAGCACACATAACGGTAACATATCATTTGCCAGCAGCAATGGCACACCGCTATGCAATGGCTATACGAATGGCTACACATTGTGCAATAAACGACGCACACCCACACCCAGACCGACACCGGCTACCTCGCCTTCGGCTTCCGGCTATGCCTCACCTTCAAATATGTTGAACACCGCGTCACCCACCGCAATGACCGTAGTGAATGCCGCGGACTTGGCGATATTACGTCGTCTCAGCACCTTGCTACAGAGTCCTGCAGTAGCGTCCAGCACTACCGCTATGACAGCGTTACCAAAGAATGTCGCCTCGATCTCTTCGACGGTGCGCCACTCTGCAAATACCCCACCAACAACGGCCGCGTCGCCGGCTTCTGCTAGTGCGCATCGTGGCGCTATGACGCGTTCTAGTTCTAATCTGCTGCGCACCAATATGATCAACGGCGCCACGCCCTCCTCATCCACCACTTATGCCTCAGCCTCGTCCACACCAGCCGCCGCCAGTCAAGCCGTCAAGCAGGAGCTGTTGGACGACTGAGCGTCCATTCTACTTTAGTTACCATGTGTGTTTGACTAGTTCAACTGTTTTTAATGCTTTGGGTAAATTGTAGCTTTAGAGTGTTAGTGCTTAAGTTGTTTCAATTGAATTTAATTTTTGAGGTTTTTATTTAATTTTGTATAATAATATGTACCATATATTGTATGTGTCTATATCTAAGTGATCTACGTTCAGTTTTCATGAATAAATAAATTGTAAGAGAATTTGTACTTATTTGTTCGAATTATTATTGTAGCAGTATGTAACGATTGTCTAAGATAATAACGTCTTCTCGGAAGGGACGAAGCTTTCACCGGAAGCCTGGGAATATCATTGGAACAGATTTTCGCTCGAAGTGTTTAGATTTGGTTCTAACTCTGATACCCTCATAAAAACAAGGTCTCAAAATTGTTAAGTAGTTATAGAACAACTCACTGTCTAATGGTTTTGAGGAATATCGGATAAAAATTTTAGAGTCGCTATCGCAATCAGTATAGATACATACATATATAGTCAATAATTCGTATAAGAAGCAATCCACCTTCATATTGTGCTACTCAGATAAACATCGCGGGGATCTTTGGATATCTCTGTGGGAAACTAAAATTTGGGTCAACGCTCGAAATGCTACTTTATCTCAGGTTTTATGGGGATCCTCTTGATCAATTTGCTGGCAGAACTTATTGTAACTTTTAAAGAAGACTCATGAAGACTAGCAGTGATATGGACGTGGTAGACCAAGGCAACTAAAAATACAGAAATATTAATTTATTTTTATATTTTTTAACTTCAAAACAGTTGGCAACCCTTTTTCTTTACTCACAAAACTTTTTTCTTAAACTGCTTTCTGCACGCGCATATGTATGTATGTATGTATCTTTCATAAATGTTGCAATGTTTTTATTTTTTTTTATTATTAAAATCAGGTGGCAACATCATAAAAATTTATTTTGGCGATAAAAATTTTATCAAAAACACCATTTTCATGCGCACATTTTATATTTTGAAATTTCTTTACTAAATAATTATTAATAATTTTTGAAAGCGTGGCAACTCCATACTGTTATCTACTGAAATTTGGGTTTTGAAAGCAAATGCAAGTTTATACAGACATTTTAATGTGAAATTGGTACACTTGTTTTCATATCAAGACATTTTTAATGAAATAAATCAATCTGGCAACTCCATAAAACACTTTAAATTTTTATGATATTTAAATTTCATGCGCACATTTTATATTTTGAATTTTCTTTACTAAAGCTTTATTAGAAATTTTTGAAAGTGTGGCAACTCCATACTGTCATTTACTGAAATTTGGGTTTTGAAAGCAAATGCAAGTTTATACAGACATTTTAATGTGAAACTGGTGCACTTATTTTCATATCAAGATATTTTTTAATAAAATAAATCAGTCTGGCAACTCCATAAAACGCTTTAAATTTTTATAATATTTAAAATTTACATATACATATGCATGTACATACATATGTATATATGTGAATAAATTTAGATTTAAGAAATTTTGAATTATAATCAGGTGGCAACTTCATAAAATAATACTTATTTAAAACCAAAGACTTTTTCAAGCGTTTATTAATTTTTTGTTTAAAAATGAATTACAAACCATTTAATTTTCAGAAAGCAATATTTTGTGGTAAATCATCACTTTTATTTTATTTTTATTTTTATTTTTTTTATATTTTTTTTTGTAATTTTAAATCAGATGCCAAAGTAATAAACTGTCATTTAAAAAATTTTCATAAAAGTACTACGATTTTATTCACATTGTATATTTTCAAATTTCTATACTAAATACGACCTATAATTTCAATAAGTGTGGCAACTCCATACCAGCATTTACTTTTTAAAATTTTCATAAAAATACTATTTTTTTAATCACAATTTATATTTTGAAGTTTCTATACTAAATGCGTATTTATAATTTTAGCAAGTGTGGCAACTCCATACCAGCATTTACTATCTAAAATTTTCATAAAAATTCTAATTTCTTACTCACATTTTAAATTTTGAATGACAAATGGCAACTGCCATTTTTTAAATTTTCATAAAAGTGTGGCAACTCCATACCTATACTAACTGAAATTCGAATTTCGAAAATATATGCATATTTCTACTCATATTCTGTGGCGAATTTACAAAAATAAATTTAAAATTATTTATTTTTTTATAATCAGCTGGCAACTCCATAAAACAATGTGAATGTAAATTTTGACAATATTTAAAGTTTTTGCTGTTTCCTATTATTTGCTTACCTCTCTCTTTCATTAAAAAAAAAAAATCAATTATAAACAGATGCCAACTCTCCAAAATACAATAACTTAAATAATAATTTTTTTCACTTGTTATTCATTTTTTATTTATAAATTACTAAATATTTTTCTTCTTATTATTTATTACTTTTTTTCTCTAGTTTTTTAAATTACCGCTGTTTTATGGCTCCAATTTGAAATGTAATATTATTTCATATCGGCAAATTGATCATTTCTTTGCCCGAACAACAACGCTGGTAAGTTGATCAATAATCGTAGCATACTTATAGGGAGCTCCATCAACTTCAGAATACTAAAGAATTCTCAGCAGCGAAGTATCTCTTCATTAGTATAAAAAAACTACATATACTTGTGTGTGTATCGACTTTAAATTCTTCTGATGAGCATTAAATATTTATCCGTTTATGAACTCTCACATGCAATTTTTACATTTTCCGAATATTTTTTCCTCATGATATATTTTATATTTCACCTTTTAAACGAGCTCTGATAGCAAACTCAAATATATACATAATCATGTACTCATCATCATTGCTTACAATTCCGCCAATGCCACATAAAAGAGAATGAGAATTAACTTGCTATGAGCTCAAAATGGCCAAGTCACATGCTTACACAAAAAATAACAACAAATTAGTCATGCAAAGTTGCAAAGTCTATCTCAGCTGCCCACACGCATATCCAAACACAAGGCAAAATGACAGAGAGAGAGAGAGATCACGTCTTTTCTTATAGCTCCACCCATTGGATAGCGCAAGATGGCGGCCAGATAATTATCACAGGAACAAGTTTCCATTACGCACTCTACCAATGATGATCACGCCATATACGTATATAATCTTGCATGATCGAAAGCAGCTACCCAGCAAGAAAATTTAACGTGTAAATAACCACTATAACTAGCGTACACATCTTTTTTAAACAGTCATATACAAGTCATGTATAAAGGGTGATCCATTTCGAGGTTCCCTACTTTTTGAAAGAAACTTTACTCCTTGTTTACATACCCATTTAGCCAGGAATGGTGCTCATCACTCAACAAAATTTGGCTCGAAAACGTCGGCTGCTATATTTTCTTATTGTATAGTATGTATGTTATTCATTAGGGTGGGTAAACAATTTTTTTGTCGCTTGGTACTCCGATAGTTGCTTCACCAACACAGAGAATGCAATTATCTATAAAATCTGTGAATATTTTTTTCATTCTTCTCATTACATGTAAGAGCTAGTACTTGAAGAGATTTTCGTAGAGGTATTTTAGAAGCTATTTTTCAGAGTACCAAACAAAAAAAATTGTGATTTTTGGCACACCCTAAATACCTTCTATGACTATGATAGTTACTACTAGTGTTTAAACAATATTTTTTATTCAAATCGATTAATTCAGCACAAAATTCCAATATTAATTTTTGTTTTATTAACAACCATAATGTCGAAGCTATAAAATTGCTGGTTCATCGTAGGATATTTCTTCGAAGCTTGGAAGATCTGAGATAGAGTCCATTAGGGAAACTCTCATACCTTCAGCTCTTTTAATTGCTTGCACTGCTTAATATTTCTTAATAAAATACACATGAAATGACGTAAAAGTCAAAATCGTACGTGCTTTATTTACAGTGCATGTGAATTGAACCAACAAAAAGTCACGTATAGTATGAGCTCACATTCTTATACAGTTCATTATCAAATTATAACATATACATACATACATATGTATATACGGCAGTTCTCTAAAACTGTCATAAAGAATTAATTATTACTCATTGTCGTAATCGATGTACGTTCAATGGAATTTCTATTAGGACCACCCTAACAAACAATTATTATAAATAACACTGTGAACTAGACATTTCTATCCAGTTGAACGCGTACAGCGAAGCAATACCGAACTCAGGAAATAAATAACTATAATAATAGACTATAACAAATTTGAAACTGTTTCATTAACAGTAAAAAATTTGCAAGAAATATTTAAAAATTTGTCAAAAACTACAATTTTAAAAATTTCAAGAAAACTGTAAGGCTGAAAAACTCGAAGCATGGAAGCATACGCTTGTAGCGTAAAGGAGGATACCGAACATTATAACCCTTATGGCATGGTTATAAGGAAAACAAGGACTTTTAAAGAAGATAAAGAATTATGTAATTTGGTGGAGCAGCATCCGCAGCTGTACAACAAACGACACAAATATTACGGCCAGAAAAATGCTACAGATGAAGCATGGCGCACGATTGCGGACTCGTTGAGGAAGTCAGGTAAGTTTGACAAAAAGCGGAAAGCCAAGTACCGTACGGTAAGTACAACAGTACAATCTCTGAGCAACTTGTTCAGATCGAAACTCTGTAGCATATAGCTAGCTGCTATACAAACTGACCGATCAAATTGTGGTGCTTGTATGGAAACTTTTTTATTTATGAGGGAAAATTATAGCTTCGGTGCAAAGGCAGTTAAAAATTTTAGTGTTTTGCAATAATTTTACTATTTTTTATTTGCTTACTTATTTCAGCACATCAATGCGAGGTTCGTTGGGAAAGACTATGTGCTGAGTACACCGCCTATCTACGTTCCGTTGAGGCCGAAAAGGAACAGCGTATACTTAATCGTTTATTTAAAGATTTCCTTGATTTCCTTAAGCTACTGTGTCTCACGCAAGATATGACTCAATATCACATTAGCTTTTCGAAAGTTATACATGATATCACCGAGATGAAAACTAGGATTGATTCCATCCAAAATGTTTTACAAGAAATCAGGCAGAAAAGAAAGAATAAAAATGATTACTGTGAATGTTCTACATG
>NW_026038230.1:20530-46824 GCF_023373825.1 Bactrocera dorsalis
ATGTCTACATCAAAACCGCCAAATAGTAAATGACGAAGTTACCATTAAGATTTAACCAGATTCAATCGCAATGAATTAACACTTTAATCCATAAAATTATATCTATGAATGGCAATACAATGGAATACTGATTGACATTTATTCAATAAATTATTTAAAATAAAATATATGAAATATTTTTCTTTATTTACTGAAACTTATTTGCTTACTTAAATTCTAAGAAATACTGATAATAACGTAACGCCTTTACGAACTAGATGAAAGTTGGGTGTATTGCAGATGGGTGTAATCGCCCACACTGGCACGCCTTCAGTACATCATTAAGCGAGAGACAATAAATTTCCGTAACTAAGCTGAAAAGACTCAAACTTGTAATTTGGTATAACGAATCGCATTGGAAAAGTGGGAGTGGCCCCGCCCTCCAAAGGGTGTAATGTGCACATAAATCGTTAAACTTTAAAATAAATAAATAAATAAATTCACTGAGATCAAATGCTTTTAACACACCTACTTTCAGTGTGAAAATGAGCTAAGTTTCGAGTCAATTCAAGAACTACTCAATCGCCCAACCTCAAGTCCGTATAATTTCAATGGCCCAAGGGAAACCTCTTATTTCTTTAAAACGGTTGACTCGCCTCTGTTTTCTTTATTGGCGGCAAATGTGTACAAAACAGTGATCGCTGATGAAATATGAATTGCTTACTCACCTTTATAGTCACCGCAATAAAAGGTAAAAAGCACTTACACGTATTGCTTATATCAAGCTATTATTAGCACATGGAGAGATGATTGCTATGAAACTCAAATAGCCAACGCACATGCTTACACTATAAATTAGCAACAAATTAGAACTGAAAAGTCTACCTCAGCTGCTCACATGCGCATCAAAAACGTTAGAAAAAGAGAGAGAGGGAGATCATACGTTTTTTCTCATAGCTCCACCCATCGGCATATGCAAGATGGCGTTTGCAAGTTGTCTCACCAACAAGTTTGCGTTACGCACCAATAAAGATCACGCTACTTATATGCCCTCGCAAGATCGAAAACAGCTACCCAGTGAGAAAATTCAACGGGCAAATAATCACTATAGCTTCTACACACAATTTTTCTTTAAGAATATATCATATATAAAGGGTGATCCAGGGTGATGATTATTTTTAAGGAAAATCGCAGAAACTTCAAAATTAATGATTAACGGTTACGTTCTCATCGGCATCATTTTTGAAGATATATGGACCGATGATTACAAGGATACATAAATCATTATACACATTGCTTAATCTTTGACTAAAATAGTTATTACTAGTTTTTAAATAATAATAGTTTTTAAACAACATTTTTTATTGAAATAACTTTTTATTTTACAACCCTTTCTTTGCTAAAATAAAAGGACTTATTTTTCAAAGTCCGCCATTTTGTTATTTACTCTTGAAATTTAACTTCAGTACTTCCGACCAGAATGGCATGTCTATAGATTAAGAATAAATAAGAATAATTGATTTTAGATAACATCAAGAGCCAAAATCACCCGGTCACCAACGTGCATTTTTTTGAGGTTCCAACTTCGAGTGACAATAATAATAGTAATAAAGTATTAAATTTTTTCAAATCCATTTTTTTTTTGTATATTTTCAATATGTAAATAAAAACACCCCAAATATTCAAGATAATTCATTTTTATTTTCCTATAAAAAGCCACCCTCCAAAGAAGTCATGAAAATAGGCATAAATTACCAGACTACCACCTTAATCGAAAAAGGAAAATATAAAAACAAGTCCCCTCTTTTCGAATGTAACTTTATTAATTAATGACAATTTCCAATCCTTACAGCAAGGAAGATAACATAGTGTATGTGAGCTTAAAACAGTGGTCGGCATGAGAGGATCTGTCACTGTGTTGGTGAGCACGAAAAAAAAGTAGCCCAATGAGAAATTGGAATGTAAATTAAGCATCTAATCTAAATAATTAATAGTATAATGAAAATTAACAAAATGTCTTTTAAGGATATATTCCCTATTATCTTTAAAAGACTTGGAACATAAAAGCCATTGTATGGCACCAAAGGCATTTAGAATCATAAAATATTTCTCGCAGGGCATATTTGGTTTTGCGCGATGTTAATTCGTTGCTGGCTCGACAACGACTGAACGATAGAGAAAGATAAATTAGCAAGTATGTAAATTATGAAATGAGAAAAAGAGATATGGGAGGATAAGTAAGACAGGTAAAGAAAGAATAAGGAGAGAAGTGTACGAGTATGTTGTTGGTAGTGGGAGTATTAGTATATGACTATATGTATTTACAACTCACTTGTTATGTTACTTATTTGTATGTGTGTGTTTCTATTAAATTTTCTCTTTTTTTCCATAGCTCCAGAGTTGCCATTCTCATTTATTCCGGCAATATCGGCCAACGTTCCTACGTTTTCATTTGTTTCCACTTTTGTTGAGTTGGGAGTAGATTAGGTTTAAAATTCCGGCTTTTGATGCTTCCCCATATTAAAAAAATAAAAAATAAAAAAAAAAATAAAAGAAATAAAAAAAAAGTTTGTTGGCCAGGCTTCCTCATTTTCAGTTTGTACTTCGTTAAGTACATGTGGCCTTAGAAATTCCATTTCCTCTACTAAATCCTGGGAATTCGTTTCATGCTCTGTGCTAGGGTCCTCAATGTCACAGTCAGCCACTGAAAGAAAGATAAAATTCATATTTTTAGTATAATAGAAATTTTCATATATTTAGCAGTGTACAATCAGATCCGGAAAATATGACAATGCGTTCTATTTTTCAAAATATATTATTCCACTATACTTGAATTTTTTACAAATCTTCGCCTTTTTTGCATAAAGTTATTTATTTTTGTCTGTGATATTATAGCTACCGATTTAATTTCATCTTAATTTCATCTTAAATTTAGTGGGAATATTACTCCTTTGTGATTCTTTAATAACGCTAAAAGTTTTCTAATCGAATCAAGTTTTTAACAGGCTGAAGCACGTCTAAATTATAATGTAAATATGATCTTAAAACACTTCAATTTCTTAAACATATTGTTGTGTTTTTTATATTGTTGGATAAGTGAGCCTCAGTTTGGCCGTTGTAGTGCGTGACCTAGCACTCTAATCGACACAATATTGGCATAACGATCCTTTGCGAAAACAGTTCTCTATAATAAATTGGCTACAATTTCATACTTGTGGTCCCTCAAGCCTAATGAACCAACGATCTGTGAACACATTGCGAATCTGTTCATATCACGCCACCTATTTGTGTTTTTATTTGTAGCAGATGCTTTGAGAATTCACAAGAAATACTGAACTCACCTGACATCCCGGACGATTCAGATGCCGAACGTCTAGGCTCATCTTTAGCATTTTTCCGATCACGATCCATGTATTCTTTTTTTGAAATTTAATGTTTTCTCGTTCGCTTTGCGCTTTCAACTGAATGAAATATCGGGTGCAAAATTCTATTTATAGTTTTCGTATATTTTAGGTCTGCCTAAATACTACCGAGAATGAATAATAAATCATGCATACCAGTTTGAGAACACTGCGGCATATACATATCTACTAGGGTGTGTCATTCTGAGACAACCTTTTTGTTCAACTGAAAAACAGGCTAAAATCGAAAATGTGAAAAAAACGTCACTCAAAAGATGAGCTCTTAAAACAGGCACCTCTTAATATTAATATTAAGAGCTCATTTTTTGAGTAACGTTTTTTTCACATTTTCTTTAAGTTTTTAGCCTGTTTTTCAGTTGGAAAAAAAGGTTGCATCAGAATGACACACCCTAATATACATATTATATATATATATATAATATATGCCGTAATTTTCTAAGAAACTAGACAATAATTCATAAGTGGCCTTTTGTTTAATTGTTTATCACAATACATTCAATGATGCTTAATATGCACACTGGAAAGTGGAAGAATCAGAGGGAATTTCAACAATTTTTTTATGGGAAGTAGGCGTGGTTTTAGTCCAATTTAGCATGTTTTTTCACTGAACTAGGAAGGTTAGAATAATAAAATGTGTCACATTTGGTCGATGTCGGTCGAGTAAGTCTTGAGATATAGCAGCAACGCCCATCGTTCAATTTTGTTCCCTGGTCCTATATAGTCTTTTTGTATCATACTAGGTGTATAATTTAAAGTCTCTGGGGAATTTATTTACATGTATTGATTTATCGCGAATTTAGTAGTTTTAAGTGGAAACGTTATATAGGTAGTCGGCGGGATTTTAGTATTTTTAAATTTGCGTGTAACTTCGAAAATATTCACCAAAGCGATATGTGTGTATTCTTAATGAACATAAGAAAATAATGTTAAAATAATCGATTTTTTTTGAAAAATCTAACTCTACATAATAAATAAAAAAATATGACACATATACAAAACATATTTATTATTTATATTATTATTTAAATAATGTTTATACTGGGTCCATCCGGATTATTTATTAGTGTTTTACTTCATTGTCATAGTTCTGGTTAATTCTTAATTGCAACTTCGTCGTTTGGATCATTGCCATCACCGCTTGCACTATTTGTCATTCCTTTGATGTCTTGTATAACTTGTAAAATGCTAATGTGGCATAGACTCTGCTCTTTTTGGGTCATATCTTGCATGTAGCAACGTAGAAATTCAAAAAAATTTTTATTGCTGCGGTCTTTATTTTCTGCGGCAACCGCGGTTTCTTTAAATTGACGTTTACGACCACGCTGTTCCTTATCGGCTTCAAGGGAACGTAGGTAGGCGATGTACTCAGCACGAAGTTTTTCCCAACGAGCCTTGCATTGTGACACTGAAATCAGTAAGCAAATCAATAAGAGTAAAATTATTGCAAAACACAAAAATTTTTAACTGACGTTGAAGCTATAATCCCCTACACAAATAAAAAATTCTTCGTACAAGCACCTCAATTTGATCGGTCTTTTTGTATGACGGCTATATGCTACAGAGGGTCCATCTGAACCAATGTGTTCAGAGGACTGTATCGTTGTGCTTACCATACGGTACTTTCCGTTTTTTGTCAAACTCACCAGACTTCCCCAACGAGTCCGCAATCGTGCACCATGCCTCATCTGTAGCCTTTTTCTGACCGTAACCCTTATGTCCTTTGTCGTACAGCTGCGGATGCTGCTCCACCAAATTACATAATTTTTTATCTTGTTTAAAAGTTTTTTTGTTGTTTATATCCGTACGTGCTCTTCCATAAGGCTTATAATGTTTCGAAGGCTGCTTCATGCTACAAGCGTTTGAATCCATGCTACGGCTCTTTTACTCTTAAAGTTTTCTTGAAATTTTCAAATTGTAGTTTTTCACAAATTTTCAAATATTTCTCGTAAACTTTTTTCAAATTTGTTGTACTATAGAGATAGTTCAGTATTGCTTCATTATACGTGTTCAAATGAACTGCAATGACCCGTGCACAGTAGTTTTAGTTAGTTTTCGCTATAATTAAATTTTAATTTATCGCGGTTAATTATACATATATTAAGTTTGTCATGAAGTTTGTAACACCCAGAAGGAAGCGTCGAAGACCCTATACAGTGTATATATAAATGATCAGAATGTCGTGCTGAGTCGATTTAGCCATGTCCGTCCGTCTGTCTGTCTGTATATATACGAACAAGTCCCTCAGTTTTAAAGATTTCGTTTTGAAATTTTGCAAACTTCATTTTCCCTTCAAGAAGCTGCTCATTTGTCGGAACTGCCGATATCGGACCACTATAATATATAGCTGCCATACAAACTGAACGATCGGAATCAAGTTCTTGTATGGTAAACTTTCACATTTGACAATGTATCTACATGAAATTTGGTATAGATTATTATGTAAGGCAGCAATGTAATCTCCAAAGAAATTGTTCTGATCGGATTACTACAAGCATATAGCTTCAATACAAACTGAACACGTTGTTACTAAAAGAAATACACCTATGAAGGGTATATTAGCTTCGGTGCAGCCGAAGCTAACGTTTCTTCTTGTTGTTCTTTTTGTATATGTTTTGTTCTCCGTACTTTATAATTAACATATAATTAAAATACTGAAATTCCATATATGTACTTTAATTCCGAGAATGGATAATAAATCATGCTTCGTGCCAGTTTGAGAGAACTGCGGCATATACATATTATATATGTATATCAGTGGTCGGCATGAGAGGATCTGTTACTGTGTTGGTGAGCACGAAAAAAAAGTAGTCCAGTGAGAAATTGGAATTAAAATTAAGCATATAATCTAAATAATTAATAGTATAATGAAAATTAACAAAATGTCTTTTAAAGATATATTTACTATTATCTTTAAAAGACTTGGAACATAAAAGGCATTGCATGGCATCAAAGGCATTTAGAATCATAAAATATTTCTCGCAGGGCATATTTGGTTTTGCGCTATAGTCTTACGTGATGTTAATTCGTTGCTGCCTCGACAACGACTGAACGATAGAACGACCACTGATGTATATATAATACATATATGCAAGACTGATAGAAACAAGATTGCGCATTGACGAGTTCAAATTTTGTTCGTTCTGCGCATCTACGTCACACGGCTCATAAATTTCGTGAAATAGCTTGAGTAGCAAGTAAACATTGCTTGTTAACAAGAATGTTAGAGTAGTATAGTTTATAGCTGTCAAATTTTTTACTGCGCCGTGTGACGTCAGAATTGTATGTTTAGTATAACGGACCTGCGCAATGCGTAATCTCTTTTCTATCATTCTTGACATATATGCACTAATTTTATAAGAAACTAGAAAATAATTCATAAGTGACTTTTTGTTTAATTGATATGCACAATGAATTATTTATACTTCGGACATATATAAGTTTAGTCATCAATAGTTGTTAGGGTAAGTCATAAGTATTTCATCAGCAATTAATGCTTTATATACAGTTGCTTTCAACAAAATACAAAAACAAAAACAAACAAGAAAAAACGTTAACTTCGGTTGCACCGAAGGTAAATACCCTTTACAGGTGCATTTCTGATAGAAACTATGTGTTCAGTTTGTATGGAAGCTATATGCTATAGTTAACCGATCTGAACAATTTCTTCGGATATTGCATTGCTGCCTTACGTAATAATCTATACCAAATTTCATGTAGATATATTGTAAAATGTGAAAGTCTTTCATACAAGAACTTGATTCCGATCGTGCAGTTCATATGGCAGCTATATGTTATAGTGGTCCGATATCGGCAGTTCCGACAAATGAGCAGCTTCTTGAAGAGAAAATGACATTGGCAAAATTTCAAAGCGATATCATAAAAACTGAGGGACTTTTTCGTATATATACAGACAGACGGACATGGCTAAATTGACTGAGCTCATCATACTGATCATTTATATATGTATATATGTACTTTATAGGATATCCGACCCTTCCTTCTGGGTGTTAGAAACATCGTCACAAACTTAATATACCCTGTTCAGGGTATAAAAAAAAAAACAGAGAATAAGGGCAACGAGCTTAAAAGCCTAAAACCAATATGTGCTGTTTGGGTTCGAAACTCGGATATTCTAGAGACTTGAGGTTGAGAGATTGGATAAACATCTTATACTGAGATACCACTATTTGCAATAATTGTTTGCGTGTTTTGGATGATTACCTGTTTATCTATTTGTAGAACTATTCGTCGTTTAGTAACACGTTTCAAGAAATATTGGTTAGTCGAAAAAGTCTCTTCGTATTTCTAATCAATCTTCAACTTATTTTTTTTTTATATTTATAACAATTTTTAATGAACCAAATATATGTACAATTTTCGTCGACCACTTTTTGCCATTTTTCCGCTAGAGGCATTTTTCCATCAGCGTAAAACTTTTCTAATTTCACGGCGAAAAACTGCGACAAGTAATTTTCACAGGTTTCTCTTGAAGCCAACTTTACTCCATTGATGGAGTTCTGCACTGACCGAAACAAATGGTAGTCCAATGGTGCAAGGTCAGGTCTATATGCTGGATGCATTAAAACTTCCCAGCCAAGCTCTCCCAGTGTTTGCCGAGTTATCAAAGATCTTTGCGGTTCTGATAGAATACGAAGCTCTTTCTGTTGATCAGTTCTGCCTGTTTTTTCCACTCATAGTGGATGATTCCTTACCAATCCCACGAAACACTCAGCATAACCGCTCGTGGCATCATTTATGGCTTTGCGACCATTTGTTCAGTTTCACCACACTTGGACCATGATTTTTTCGCGTATTATTGTCATATATAATCCACTCTTCGTCTCCTGTTACCACACGCTTCAAAATGGTTCGATTTCATTTCATTTCAACAAAGAATCGCAGATGTTAATTCGGTCCATTAGAATTTTCTCTGACAATTCATGTGGTACCCAAACATGGAGCTTCTTTTAGTACACAAGTCAAATAATTTTTTTTGGTTAAAATCTCATCTTTCCAACACACTATGTGATTGGCAGCACAGGAGATATACGAATACGAGGAAAATACCATTCACTTTGGAGTGGCCAGAAACGATTATTTTACATATGGCTCAAGCGGCTCACGACTTATGGTCCTAGACCAAGTTTCCTCTGGGTAGCCAAAAGCATTAGTTTGAAGGCGAGCTAAAGTGAGAAGGCGAAACATCCCCTCAATAGGTTTGTGCACTTTCTTTGGGAACCGCCATCACTTCGTTACGGCTGTGTTACCAGACGTTGAGCAATGCCAAAATCTCTGTCAAAATCGGCAAGGACCCACCGTACGATACCAAACGAGATTTCAGACAGTCTACCGCTGGAGAAAATAATTCAAGCTACAAAACTTAATTGAGCAGTTATAATCTTCTATAAGAGCGTACAACTGCTGGCGTATGACTATGATATTGATATCATTAGCCTCAACAGCCGCGTCGTTAGTTCTGTCTTTTCCAGAATGGATAAGGAAGCAAAGCCAGTCATCAAACGAACAGTCGTCGTACTCGCGACTTAGTTCTCATATCACTGTTAACAATGTCAGCCTCGAAATCTAACGCAGAGTATCTCCTGCTAAAAGAAGCTACTTCGGAGTAAGTAGGTAATTTGAAAAGTAAAGTCGAAAACAAAAACACAAAAAAACAAAACAAATAAAGAAAATTGTAATATAAAAAATAAATAAAAAGGGATAAAGGGAGCAAAATATTATAATAAACTATAAAACAAAGAAGCTTTAACTTTAGTTGGACCGAAGCTTGAACACCTTTCATACATGCAAGTTTCAAGAAAATATCTTATTTCTGATCGCTTAGTTGGTATGGCGCTATATGCTATATTGATCCGAACAAGTTCAGAGATTGCCCTATCAATAACCCCTGCAGAATTTCCTGAAAATGTTTCGTCAAATGAAAAAGTGCTCCACACAAGCACATGGTTAAGATCGTTCGGTGTGTACGCCGCCTATGTATATGCTATAGTGGTCCGGTATTGGATGTGTCGACAAATAAGTGGTCTCTAAAACGGAGGGATTAGCGCGGATATATGTCTACAGATGAACGGCCAGAAGGACATCACTGTACATTTATATATCCCTGCTGTCATAGTGGCAAAAGTTACAAGCTCTTACCAGAGACGTTAACCTGGTACGACGGGAGCGTTTATACGTTGGGGCGCTGATCAATGCAGTGTATTGAGCTATGTCCTTCTAGAAAGCACGGTGAGGTTAGGCCGTCGCTGGCAGGTACTCAGGCAAAGCACTCCAGACGTTGTACATTTCTATATATATATATATATATATATGTATGTATACATTATAGAGCCTCTGACTTTCCCTTGTGGGTATTAATATATTTTATTCAGGTCTATACTTTCATGAAATTAAAGTCAAATTAGTAAAACAAATATTTTGAGAAACAAATTTATTTATAAGTACATAGTAAGCAGAACTTCACAAATGCGTGGTTTGTTTTTGTTGTTGCCTGATGTTAACTCATAATGCTCAAAATATGACGAAATTCCGAACTAAATTGGATTCGATATAAAGCTGGCCAACGCTGGTGAGTTTCTCTGCTGAGGCTATGTACACGCACTGACGAACTTTATGCTGCATTTGGAGGCCTGAAATAATAATATTTTATTTTTTAAGATTTTAAGGCATTAAGTAAATATTGGGAAATACTTACTTTTGTACGTTTATTGTTGGTGTTAACTGTCAATACAGTTAAATTTCAATGTTATATATGTATATGTAATACTTGAAAGGGTCATAGCGATTACTCTGATTACTGCTCGATGATAACCACTATTGGCGGTAGCATGAATGCAAAGAACACGTTGGCAAAAGTTTCATGAGTGTGTGCATTATTCATATCATGAACGTTGTTTTCATTTGCGCCAGCTTCTGAGTTATTAATCCCATTATTTTGGCCATTATTTTGCGCTGCTTCAGATGCGTGTTCAGTTAGTATAGGTTCGTCTCTTGCTGTGTCAATTGCAGCCACTTCTTTTGGTAGATGTGGTTTTAAAAACTTCATTTCCTTTGCTAAATAGTAATCCATAAAAGTTTTCCGCCCATGCTTAGTTTTGTAGGCGTCAATGGAGCGTGCGTAGGCGGCGCGTATATTTCGCCAACGTCTCTTGCATTCAGGCACTGAAACAAAGGAAGGAAAAAAATTTTAGTTCTAAAAAGTATTAATTCTTTGTACATCAAGAATTTTCCAAAAATATTTAATTTATTTCCAAATTTTTTCTAATGTCTTAAAAATATTTTAAATAGTGAACTTCCATTGTAAGTTAAGATGCATACAGAAGTATATGTGAATATGCATACGTATGTATTATACATGCATACATATGTATATTTGTTAACTGTGCTACCCTTCTTCACTTCATTTATAAAATATTGAGTTGGCAAATGGCACGTTTGCTGAAATTACGCCACCATTTTGTATTACAAATTCACTGACGGTTTTATGACATCACCAAAGATACTAAACTCACCTGGCTTCTGCCACATTTTTGCTATTTTTTTCCAAGCTTTCTCTACAGCATTTATTTTACCATAAAAGACATGATCCCTGTCGTACAGCTGTGGATGCTGCTCTACTAAGTTAGCGAGGTTTTTATTTTCTTCGCGATTATGGATGCGTTGGCCGCTATTTCGTCTCATTTTTTAAAATGTCAACTGGCTTTGAAACTAGTTAAGCGTGGTTAAAAAACTTTTTGCAACTCTATTGTCTCAAGACTTCGAATCTGTATAGGTGTGCACTACTCCAATGCCAATTTGAAAGTGAACTATCATGATAACGCAAGATCACTCAAGTTATTATATGAATCACCTAAGCTTGACAGTGTCTGGCTTGTAGAATTTACTATTGTGAATTAGATGTCATTTCTAATATTATGACCAAATAAGGCGAAAAGAAATAATTTACATGGCACATTGGTCCAATCCGCACAATTTCTTTGCAGAAACTAACTTTGTTTCCAAAAATAATTCTTGTCAAATTTTGGAAGATATTATTAAAAAAAAGTCCATGCCAGGGCTTGATTTTTGAACGATCAGTTTGTACGATCATGAAAATATTAGTTTACGCCAAATTTCTTTTAAAAAAGATGTAAAAAATTAACAATGAAAAAAAAGAAAGAGAAAAACTGTGTTACATTAATTCTAAGTTTAAATTTTGAGTTTATTTAAAGAATTGGAGAATACAAGGTTGAATCTATTTCTATTACCTATAATTTTGTCCTATAAAGTTTTTCCATAGGACCAGCAGTTTTCACGGAAATGGACATAAAACGTTTTAAATTTTTGCCTATTCTAAATGTTCACAAGATACATAAATGCTTGGAGAAGAAATGAACAGAAGTTAGTATTTGATTTTAAATGTAGGCCAATGAGTTTCAAGGTGCACTCAGCATTTTTATAAGGTACTCCTATTAAATTTAGTGGAAGCGGTAAATTTGCTATACTATATATCCCGTTAGAAGCAATCGATATCAATCATGGCATTTTGTCAGTGAACTTGGACAGAAGAAAGAGCAAAATCCCTCTTTATAAATTTCTTGTTCTTCTTTACTGGCATAAACACTGCTTGCGCGATTATAGCCGAGTTAACAACAGCTAGTTGTTTCTTCTTTTCGCAAGGTTACGCCAATTGGAGATTCCAAGCGAAGCCAGGTCCTTCTCCACCTGGTCTTTCCAAAGGAGTGGAGGCCTTCCTCTTCCTCTGCTTCCCCTGGCGGGTACTGCGTCGAATACTCTCAGAGCTGGAGTGTTTTCGTCCATTCGGGCCCCGTCGAAGTGGATAAGCCTCAACCCATTTGGGGATGTTTCCTTGTGGAGTCTGAATTTACTGCTTGTTGTGCTAAAAATACCTTCCTTGCACGATTTTGGCATCGTGGCGGTGCAGCTTTCATAGGTGCGCTCCAAGCGCTGATAGAAGGCATCTTTGGTCACATCGTCCTTCTCTTTTGTCGTGGCGTGGGCGCAAATCAGCGATATATTGAAGTACATCGATTTGATGTGGATTGTGGCTACACGTTCATTGACCGTGGTGAACGGCAGTACTCGGCGACAGAGTCTCTCTCCCATCACTAATCCCAGTCCCAGCGCTCCTTTACATGGCCAATGTAGTAAATGTCACAAGGCTCTACTCGTCTCAGTCCTTTTCCCGTCCATCGCATATCTTGGACGGCGGTGATGTCAGCCTGCACTCTAACGAGGACATCAACCAGCTGGGCAGCGACATCTTCTCAACTAAGGGACCGGACATTCCAGGTGCCTGCCCTCAAATCGTAATACTTAGTTCGTTTGCGTTTGTCTGTATGTTAATTTATTGTTTTATTTTTAACTTCATTATTTTAAACAAGTGGCAACTACCAATTTGTTTTAAAATCTATATACAGCAAGAGTTTCCCAAAAATATTTGATATATTTCCAATATAGTAATAATGTCTTAAAAATATAATAATAAAAATGTAACTTTTCAAGAGCCCAAGCGGCTTAAGTTCTTACCCAAATTGTATTTTGTAAGCTTTAAATTTAAGATCTCGATGTAAAATGGGCCAAGTCGTTCCATACGTCAGTCCGAAATGGTGCGCGAATGACGTCGAATCGACTCTCTACGGTCTTCGTGTACACTCTCAGCTACGGCTGCTATATTTTTTTCATCGCGTCCTGGACGTGGTCTATTCGGTTTAAGATTATCCAATAATGAATGCTGATGTTTTAAGAATTCCCCAGAAATACTGAACCCACCTGACATCCCGGACGATTAAGCTGCCGTACGCTAGGCTTATCTTTAGCATGATCACGATCCATCTATCCTTTTTTGAAATTTAATGTTTTCAGTTGTGTAGTACTTCGGTCTGTGTAATGACTTGTTGAAATGGTATACGTGCTTTTAAAGTTTTACAGCTTTTTGATTGTATATCTCGATACATTCGTTGGTGCTTGGATTACCGGAAAGTGGAAGAATCAGATGGAATTTAAAAGAGTGTTTTGTGTGAAGTTGGCGTCGTTATAGTCCGATTTATCTTGTTTTTGCACTGGAATAGGAAGGTGGGAATAACAAGATGTGCCACATTTGGTGGATGCTGATCGAGTAAGTCTTGAGATATGGCGGTGCCACGCCCATCGTTCAATTTTGTTTCCGGCTCTTTTGTATATAGTCTTTTTGTATCATGCTAGGTGTATAATTTAAAGTCTCTGGGGTATTTATTTACATGTATTGATTTATCGCGAATTTAGTATCCTTAAGTGAACTCGTTATATAGGGAGTTAGGCGAGATTTTAGTATTTTTAAATTTGCGTGTAATTTCATTTCACTGAAACGATATGAAATTTTTAAAATTAAAATAATGGATTTTTTTTTCAAAATTATAGCTCTATACTTATAACCCCTTAAGAATTTTCGATAAAAAAAATATATATATTTCAAATATTTAAAAGGATTTATTAAGTAAATATTTTTCAATATGTGCTATTCATAGATATAATTTTGTGGATTATAGTTTTAATTCATTGCGATTGCATCTGGTTAATTCTTAATGGTAACTTCGTCATTTACCAGCTACGGTTTTGATGTAAAGAACATGTCTGCATTACTACATTTATTTATTCTTCTCTGAATGATTTCTTGCAAAGTACGGAGTCCTTGTTCGTCTATTTTGTCTACTAGATACTTTATCTCATCTTGGATGCAATCATTGCCATCATCGCTTGCACTACTTTTCATTCCACTGATTTCGTGTACAGCTTGCAACATGCTAATGTGGCATAGATTCTGCTCTCTTTGGTTCATATCTTGCAGATAGCACCGTAGAATTTCAAAAAAATGTTTGTTCCTGAGGTCTTTATTTTCTGCGGCAACCGCGGTTTCTTTACATTGACCTTTACGACCATGCTGTTCCTTATCGGCTTCAAGGGAACGTAGGTAGGCGATGTACTCAGCACGCAGTTTTTCCCAACGAGCCTTGCATTGAGACACTGAAATCAGTAAGCAAATTAATAAGAGTAAAATTATTGCAACCCACAAAATTTTTTTACTGACGTTGAATCGAAGCTATAATCCCCTACACAAATAAAAAAAAATCCACACAAGCACCTCAATTTGATCGGTCAGTTTGTATGATAGCCATAAGCCACAAAGGTTCGATCTGAACAAGTTGCTCAGAGATTGTACCGTTGTACTTACCGTACTGTACTTGGCTTTCCGCTTTTTGTCAAACTCACCTGACTTCCCCAACGAGTCCGCAATCGTGCACCATGCCTCATCTGTTGTCTTTTTCTTACCGTAACCCTTGTGTCCTTTGTCGTACAGCTGCGGATGCTGCTCCACCAAATTACATAGTTTTTTATCTTGTTTAAAAGTCTTCTTGTTTTTTATATCGGCATATGCTCTTCCATAAAGCTTATAATGTTTAGAAGGCTGCTTCATGTTACAAGCTTTTGAATTCATGCTACGCCGCTTTTATTCTCAAAGTTTACTTAAAATTTTCAAATTGTAGTTTTTGACAAATTTTTAAATATTTCTCGTAAACTTTTTTCAAATTTGATGTCCTCTAGAGATTCTGGTTATTTATTCCATTAGTTCGGTTTTGCTTCGCTATAGATACGTGTTTAATTGAAATGTCTAGTCACAGTGTTATTTATAGCATTCGCTGCAATTATATCTAATTACTTGTACTTTATCGAATCCATCGGGTGCGGTTTATTTTACATAAATGTTTTGTTCTCCGTACTTTATAATAAAGCAAAATACTGGAATCTTGATAGAAATTACTTTTATTCCGAGAATGAATAATAAATCATGCTTCGTGGCAATTTGAGAGAACTGCGGCATATACATACATATTCATATTATATATATATTTGTCTGTGGAAATATGTAATAACATCGTATTACAAAACATCTTAAGTATACTTAGAATGATCTGCTAAATTTTCGTTAGCCAATAACGGCATTTTAAATCAACATAAGGTTGTTTTTGTGCGTGTTCATTCCGTTTCTTTTTCTTCTTAAGCTTTTCAGTTGGTGAAATACTGTCGAGTTTTTAAGAGTATTTGCTTATTAAAATGGAACGTGAAAATTTAGTTAGCTTATTAGACATAAGCAACGTGAGTAATGTTGATATAAATAATTGCACTGCTCCAAGCTCAGATTTAGAGTGCGAAGTTGTAAGTACTAAACTCATTTATTGGATAGTAATAATAAAAATTTAAATTTGGGAAAATTCGGAAAATGTTGCAAATAAAGTGGTTCCAAAGAAAACCTCGCGAAAATAATCAAGGAATCTCGGGGAAAGTTATATTTCAGCATCTGCTCGTATTGTGCGCCCGCTGGAATCTTGCAGAAAAAGATGCGCTGATAGAATAACATACGAGGAACAGCAAATCATTCACAAACATTACTGGGAACAAGGCTCCTATAAATTTTTATTGAAATTCAGGAAACTAACACTGTAAAACGAGTAAAACACGAAAGAAATCCTCGAAGTAGACCGAATTGCTACTACTATTTTTTAGAGGTTAGTGGTAATAGAATTTCAGTTTGCCAAAAATGCTTCAGATTCACGTTGTCCGAGACCGAACAGTTCATAAAAACAGTTGTGAAGTCAAAACTTGAAGGAGGAGTTAGTGGAGATTTGCGTGGAAAACATTCGTGCTCTAAAAAGCTTTATTGGGCAAGAGAGCAAGAAATTTTAGACTTCATAAAAAGCTTTCCATCATATGAGTCGCACTACACTCGCCGTGATACTTCCAAGCGTTATCTACCGAGTGATTTGTCGGTAGCTGAATTGTATCGCCTTTATAAAGATAAATACAACCATTCCGTGTCGCTTTCAAAATTTGCTCAATTCTTTGGCACACTCGATTTAAAATTTAAAAAACCTAAAGTTGACACTTGCCACAAATGTGATTTACTTCAATGTAAAATACAATACAATACACAAATGACAACGGTGATAAATTCAATTGGCATGACATTAAATGGTTCAGATTTACTAAGGAATACGGTAAAATATATTTTAAAACATCATTAAATGAAGGTGGTCCTTTCAAGTGCATTAATATAACAAAGCGAGGAATCAATTATTTTTTTTAAACTGCAGCACACATGATTTTATACAATCGTTAATATCTCCAAACTCGATTATTAGACTTAAGATGTTATGACAAAACGACACAGATATATAATATATGCACTAATTTTATAAGAAACTAGAAAATAATTTATAAGTGACTTTTAGTTTAATTGATATGCACAATGAATTATTTTACAAGTTTAAGTTTAGTCATCAATAGTTGTTAGGGCAAGTCATAAATATTTCATCAGCAATTAATGCTTTATATACAGTTGCTTTCAACAAAATACAAAAACAAAAACAAACAAGAAAAAACGTTAACTTGGGTTGCACCGAAGGTAAATACCCTTCACAGGTGCATTTCTTTTAGTAACTATGTGTTCAGTTTGTATGGAAGCTATATGCTATAGTAATCCGATCTGAAAAATTTCTTCGGAGATTGCATTGCTGCCTTACATAATAATCTATACCAAATTTCATGTAGATAAATTGTAAAATGTGAAAGTTTTCCATACAAGAACTTGATTCCGATCGTGCAGTTCATATGGCAGCTATATGTTATAGTGTTCCGATATCGACAGTTCCGACAAATGAGCAGCTTCTTGAAGAGAAAATGACATTGGCAAAATTTCAAAGCGATATCATAAAAACTGAGTTCGTATATATACAGACAGACGGACAGACGGGCATGGCTAAATCGACTCAGCACGACATTCTGATTATTTATATATATACTTCATAGGGTATCCGACCCTTTCTTCTGGGTGTTATGGGTATAGGGTATAAAAAGAAAACAGAGAATAAGAGCAGCGAGCTTAAAAGTCTAAAAGCAATATGTGCTGTTTGGGTTCGAAACTCTGATATTCTAGAGACTTGAGGTTGAGAGATTGGATAAACATCTTATACTAACTCGACACCACTATTTGCAATAATTGTTTGTGTGTTTTGGATGATTATCTATTTATCTATTTGTAGAAGTACTCAACGTTTAGTAACACGTTTCAAGAAATATTGGTTAGTCGAAAAAGTCTTTTCGTATTTCTAATCAAACTACAACTTATTTTCTTATATTTATAACAATTTTTAATGAACTAAATATATGTACAATTTTCGTCGACCACTTTTTGCCATTTTACCGCTAGAGGCATTTTCCATCGGTGTAAAATTTTTCTAATTTCTCGGCGAAAAACTGCGACAAGTAATCTTCACAAGCTTCTCTTGAAGCCAACTTTACTCCATTCATGGAGTTCTGCACTGACCGACACAAATGGTACTCCGATGGTGCAAGGTCAGGGCTATATGCTGGATGCATCAAAACTTCCCAGCCAAGCTCTCACAGTTTTTTGCCGAGTTATCAAAGATGTGTGCGGTCCTGATAGAAGACGAAGCTCTTTCTGTTGATCAGTTCTGGCCATTTTTTTCGATTGCTGAAGCAATGAGTTTTTGACAGTAAAATGTAGAATCAATCGTTCGACCAGGCTGGAGCAGCTCATAGTGGATGATTCCTTTGCAATCCCACCAAACACTCAGCATAACCGTTCGAGGCATCATTCCTAGCTTTGCGCTCATTTGTTCAGTTTCACCGAGCTTGGACCATGATTTTTTTCGCACATTATTGTCATATATAATCCACCCTTCGTCTCCTGCTACCATTCGCTTCAGAAATGGTTTGATTTCATTTCGTTTCAACAAAGAATCGCAGATGTTAATTCGGTCCATTAAAATTTTCACTGACAATTCATGTGGTACTCAAACATCGAGCTTCTTTTAGTAGTCAGCCTCTTTTTAATGATTCAAAACCGTTTGATGATGAATGTTAAGTTCCCTAGCGATGTCATGGCTGCTTATGAGACGGTACTGGTCAATCTTTTCCATAATTTTATCAACTTTTTCAACAATAGATCGACCAGATCGAGGTACATCGTTCACATCGAAATTTCCAGAACGGAAGTGAGCGAACCATTGTTGTGCTACACGAACACCAACCGTAAACTTCACAAATTTCATTGGTGGCTTGTGTTTCGTTCTCCACACAAAAAACATGAATTATTATTCGTATCAACTGAAGAGTTCTAAGGGCCTAGTTGTTGTAATCAAGGGTATAGAGTCCGCCGTAGACTCTAGTGAAGTCAAAGAAGCATAGGAAGAAAGCGGTTTGGAATTAAAACAATTGTAACTCTTTTTTTCTGATGAACATTAAACATACATCCCTTTATAAATTCTCACATGCAATAAATAAAAAAAATTGAATTTTCCGAATATTTTTTGTCTCGTGACATATTTTATATTTCACCATTTTACAAGCTATAATAGCAAACCCAAATATATATACTTATATATATGTATAAACATGTACCCATTATCATCGTTGCCGCCAATGTCTCATAAAGGAGAATGTGAATTAACTTGCTATGAGCTAAAATGGCCAACGCAGATGCTTACACAAAAAATAACAACAAATTAGTCATGCAAAGTTGCAAAGTCGTGTCTCAGCTGCCCTCACGCATACCCAAATCTAAGAGAGAAAAAGAGAGAGAGAGAGAGATCACGTTTTTCTTACAGCTCCACCCATTGAATAGCGCAAGATGGCGTTTGCAAGTTGTCTCACCAACAAGTTTCCATTACGCACTCTACCAACAATGATCACGCAACTTATATACCCTCGCAAGATCAAAAACAGCTACCCAGTGAGAAAATTCAACGAGTAAATAAGCATTATAATTAGTGTAAACACTTATTTTGAGAATCAGTCATATATTATATCAATATATAGGGTGATCCACTTCGAGATTTCCTAATTTTTTACAAAAAAACCACAAAAACTTCAAATTTAATGGGGAATGTTTATTATCATTGGAACGAATTACATATTTTCTGAAGATTATCTCTTTCAAATATTGGCCGCGGCTACGTTTCAGATGTTCCTCCGTTGAGTCTAATTTTCGAACATTTTGACTGTTAACTGACGAATGACAAGTCCTGAATCGAAGCGAGATTGTTCGCATAGACTTTGGACTTTAAACTTTTAAATTTTAACGGTGTGATAGCATACGATCTTGGTGGTCAATCGAACAGCCCAAAACGTGAAATTATCTGCTCACCGAAGCATTCTCTTAATAAATCCATTGTTGAAACCAAATGTCGCCCAGATCATGCGCCTTAATTTCAGGCATCAAATACACGGTTATCATAGCATCGACAACCATATTTGAAGAAATATGGATCGATGTTTCCGCCGGTCCCCAAACCACACCAAATCGTTGTTTTTTCTGGATGAAATCGCAGCTCTTGAACCTCCTCAGATTGGTTTTCGTCTCAAAAGCGGGAATCGTGCTTGTTTACATACCCATTGAGCCAGAAATGGGCCTCATCGCTGAAAAAAATTTGGCTCGAAAACATCGACTGCTATATTTGCTTGCGTGCTGGGCGTGGATATAATTTGTATAGTATTGTGTACGAGTATTTATTCATTAAGAGGGTGGGCTGGTGGGCAAAAGTAAATTTTTTTTTCGCTTGGTACTCTGATAGTTGCTTAGGATACCCACACCGTTTAGTTTGTAGAAAATGCAATTACCTATAACAACTGCTGAAACGGGAAATTTTTTAAAGTCGTTTGGTGCCACCCCATGCTCGCTAATTTTTCCATCTGAAAATAAGAAAAAAAATGGAAAATTGTAAAGCGGAAGAACTTCTCATTACAAGTAAGAGCTGGTACATGGAGTGATTTTCGTAGAGGTATCTAAGAGCCAGGCAAAAAAAAAGTATTCGTCATTTTTTACACACCCTAGTTATTACTAGTTTTTAAATAATATTTTTTATTGCCATCAATAAATTCAGCACAAAATATGTTAATTTATTAATCATAATGACGAAGCTATAAAATTGCTGGTTCATTGAACGATATTTCTTCAAAGCTTGAAAGACTTGGGATAGAGTCCCTTAGGGAAACTCTCATACCTTCAGCTTTTTTAATTGCCTGTACTGACTATTATTTCATAATAAAATATGGGAATGCATGTAAATACATGTACTGATGTAAAAATATGTAGGAATCGTTATCGTACGTGCTTTAGCTTTTTTGTAACTACCTGCAGATTTCGTTATGCATAAGTGCCGTATGTATGCATCAGCTCACAATTTCATACAATATATGCATTAATCTTTATTTATTTAAAAATCTGTATATATATGAATATGTTTTAGCATTAGTCCAGCAAGTATTGAAAGGTTTGTGGTAGAGAACTCGAATTTTTGTGAAAGAGTTGTTATATTAGCGGCCCTTACAGGAATACTGGTGCTCGGGTTCAGGAAGACATAAACGCAAAGTAGTTACTTCAAATCATAACTTTAAAAAAGGACTCATTCGATTTTGCAAAGTTTTGGAAATACTTGAAAGAATTAATTTAATTTCAAGGTTATGAGCTGAAGTAAGAACTCTGTGTTGGTAGCTTAAATGTGTGGCTATAAAATATATGCTTTTTTATACTCTTGCATACATATAATCTATAAATATTTTTTGTGCATGTGAATTGAACCAACAAAAAGTCACTGTCGTATGGAGTTCATATTCAATAGTTTGGTTTAATTCACATGCACAATTAAATTTTTATAGTGAATTTATGTTTATAGATTACATATATATCATATTAATATATTCCTTCTCTAAAACTGCACTCAGGAAACTAATTATTATTCCAACAACGAGAATCGATATATCGTTCAATAGAATTTATGACTACCCTACCAAAAAATTCTTATAAATAACAACTGTCACAAGAACATTCCAATCTCAGTTTGAACACGTGCCGTGTAGCAATACTGAACTAAGGAGATAAATAACTATAATAATAGACTATAACAAATTTGAAACTGTTTCACTAACAGCAAAATTTGTGCAATAAATATTTAAAAAATTTTCCAAAACCACAATTTGAAAATTTCAAGACAACTTTAAGAGCAAACGAGCCGTAGCATGGGTTCAAACGCTTGTAGCGCGAAGCAGCATCCTGAACATGAAACGCTTAAAAGAAGAGCATATACCAATATAAACGCCGGGGAACCAATAAGGGCGGGGGCCACGACTTTTGAAGAAGATAAAAAATTATGTCAGGGAATTTGGTGGGCAGTCAGCCGCAGAGTGGGTTGTACGACAAGGCCATAAAGGTTATGGTAAGAAAAAGGGGTACAGATAAGGCATGCCTCAACTTGCTTGCGGACTCGTTGGGGAAGCCAGGTGGGTTTGACAAAAAGCGAAAAGTCAAGTACCGTACGGTAAGTACACCGGTACAATCTCTGCAAAAATTGTTCAGATCGAACATCTGTGGCATATAGCTAGCAACGTCAGTTAAAAAATTTTGTGTTTTGCAATAATTTTACTCTTATTGATTTGCTTACTGATTTTAGTGCCTCAATGCAAGGCTCGTTGGAAAAAACTTCGTGCTGAGTACATCGTCTACCTATGTTCCCTTGAAGCCGATAAGGCCGCGGTTTCCGCAGAAAATAAAGACCTCTGCAATAAATATTTTTTCGAAACTCTAAGCCGCTACATGCAAGATATGACCCAAAGAGAGCAGAGTCTATGCCACATTAGCATGTTGCAAGCTGTATACGAAATCAGCAGAATGAAAAGTAGTGCAAGCGGTGATGGCAATGATTGCATCCAAAATGAGATAAAGTATCTAGGTATGACAAAATAGACGAACCTTGATTGCGTACTTTAGCCGAAATCATTCATAAAGAATGAATCACTGTATATAATGCAGACATGTTCTCTACATCCGAAGCACAGCCGGTAAACGACGAAAATGCCATTAAGAACTAACCAGAACTATTTCAATTATTTAACACAATAATCAATAACACGAGTGGATCCGGTCGGAACCCGTTTAGCGGTATCTGAACTTTAACTTTTATATCTATGTTTGGCACATATTGATTAACATTTATTTAATAAATTAATTTAAATATTTGAAATATATATATTTTTTTAATATCGAAAATTCTTATTTAAGGGGTTACATAAGTATAGAGCTATAATTTTGAAAAAAAAATCCATTAATTTTAATTTCTAAAAATTTCATATCGTTTCAGTGAATATGAAATTACACGCAAATTGTTCTAAAAATACTAACAAAATGTTACACGCAAATTTGAAAAGACGTTTCAGAGTGCTTGGAAGTGCTTTCCAAACTTTAAACGGGTTTTTCTCAAAATGGTGTTTTCAAAGCCGGTGACCAACATTACTGAAAAACGGCTAAACCGATTAGTTTCAAATTTTAATACGAGCTTCTTAAATATATTGTATGTATTTTAGTATTTAATTAAGATATGTTTTTTATAAATAACTAGCTGCCCCGCAGGCGTTGTGCTGTATGAAATTATGTGTTCTGAAATGAAAAGAAAGTTGAGTTTATATCGTATTTAAAATCAATTATTTGCGATTTTTCTACATTTTTTTCAATGTATGGAATCCATTGATTTCTTTTATTCATGTTTTAGCTCCCGGTGCGTATAATGTACAGGAAAGAATGGATTGTTGTCCTACTTATGAACACGCCACGTATATCTGGCCGTGTGAAAAACATGGCATTTCTAGATTTATGCCACACTATTCTAGCGACTATCCTTGTGTCCTGTTGACTGCCATCGCAAATGCAATTATCCCTGGAAACTGAACATTTTTGAACTGAAATGGTAAATCGTTGGAACTCAAAGGAATTCGTAGAATGAAGCATTCGGCTTCCTTGTATTCGATAGCTGCATCACAATCAGTCGGGTTCCATTATATATCTCTGGATCAAGAACTTTCGCATAAGTGATTTCATCAATTTGATTGTAACAAATTTCGATCTGAAATCGATCACTTTGTGTTAAACCCATATAAAGTTTTCACTGAATGATTTTCAATAATTTACCTTTTGAGTGCACAAAATAAAGAAAGCAAACGACCGAAATTGACCGATTGCAATAATTTACAAATAAATCAATTGGAAAACAAAACAACGAAAAATAGAAAAAAAATTGTATGGAAAGTTTCTTTTGGAGATTTACAATCGTAAGTTAGTTAAAACTAACATTTTCTAATATTTTTTTTTATCAAACCATCCGCAGTGGATTCCCTTCAAAGTGGCTTAGGTAATTTTTCATTTCATGCAACGGTTTGTTTTTATATATTATATGTACATATAAAGATTAAATTACGATCAAAAATCGATTTATTTTCACCAAAATTTTTATTTTGCTGACTTCACCTTATACCTTGAACCTTTTCATTGACCGAAGAATACTTATTTTATTGGGAGAAAAGTGTGATCCGTTTAATGTACGAAAAACATGGCACAAAGCATAACAACATCTTCCATACACGGAGCGGTATTTACAAGTAAACGAATTACCGACTTTGAAACTCTAAATTTAAATTTTACATACATTTACTAAATTGCAAACAAAATTTTATTAATCGAAGAAGGCAAAATATATATTAACAATTTACTTGATTTACTTCTAATTTGTAGCTGATTTTGTTTCTATTGAATTTTCTCTTTAACATCACGCTGTTAGCCGAGATATTCATTTTGCTTGGCTTCAGAGTTGCCTGTTCCATTTATTCCGGCAATATCGGCTAACGATTCAACTTCATTTGTTTCCACTTTTGTTGGCCTGTCATCCTGATTTTCTTGTTCATTTCCGACTTCGTTAAGTACATGAGGCCTTAAAAATTTCATTTCCTCTACTAAATAATATGGCTCATGCTGTGTGCTAGGGTCCTCAATGTCGCAGTCAGACACTGAAAGAAAGATAAAATTCATATTTTTAATATAACAGAACAATAGTTTTTGCTTTATAAATTGCAATCAGTTGCGAAAAATATGACAATGCTCTTTTACTTTTTAAGTTTTCTTGAAATTTTCAAACTGTAGTTTTTGACAATATTTTAAATATTTCTTGCAGAATTGTTGCTATTATTGAAACAGTTTCATATTTGTTGTACTCAGATATTCTTGTTATTTATGTGTATAGTTCGGTATTGCTTCACTGTACGTATTCAACTGAGCTGAATTGTCTTGCTCACAGTGTTATTTATATTAACGGTTTGGTAGGGTAGTCCTAATAGAAATTCAATTGAATGTATATTCTTTAATTCCGACAATGAACATGCTGTAATTTTATAGAAAAATATGAAAATCATAAAAGAATATGAAATTATACGTGACATTTTGTTTGAATTATATGCACAATAAATATTTATACTTCAAACTTACTATATATAAGTTTAGTCATCAATAGCTATTAGAGTAAACCATTTCCCCAGCGATTGATGTTTATATATAGTTTCGTTAAAAAACAACAAAAAAACCATATACATATACATACCAATAAGCGCAACGAGCAAAAATCCTAAAATAAAATGAGATGTGATTTGGAACGTAGATTACGTAACGCAAACTTGTTGGTGAGACAACTTGCACAATCGGATGGGTGGAGCTATCTCTCTTTCTTCCTTGTTTTTTTCTGCAAAATCTTCAATAATGTGAATGAGCACATTTTCATTTGTTGCCTGCGATGGTAAATAAACACATTAGAGTCTTGTTCAACACTCTGGAGCATAGCAATAATACCATCTTTTATTAGACTAAGCGTGCTGTGAAACCAATTCCTGGTTGCACGAATTACCCGCACTGCTGGGCGATTATTTCAACCGAATATTGGTGGCAGCGTGCTAACTCCGCAAACAGTAGTGTCTTACTGAAAACCACACATCTAACAAGTAAGGAAGGCAAGTTCGGTTTAGCCCCGAACATTTTATACTCTCGCATGATAAAGTGATAATCGAGATTTCAATTTCCGTATTTTACATATTTTTTATTATTTGGCTGTAAAATTAATTAGAATTAAATTCCGGAGAGATTGACCGATATTTTCGTTGGAAAAATTAGGTTAGGTTAGGCACTAGGGCACTGATTTCTTCGTGTTCGATATCAGGGACCTGGAAAAGTTATATTCCGATCACGACAATTTTTTTACAAGGGATACCTCAGCTCAAATACCGTATTTGTGTAAAGTTTTATTCCGCTTCCGTCATTTGGTTCCTAATGTATATATTGTACAGAGAAGGCATCAGATGGAATTCAAAATAGCTTTATATTGGAATAAGGCGTGGTTGTGAACCGATTTCGCCCGATATTTCGTACATGTCATCAGGGTGTTAAGATAAAAAATATTATATACCTAATTTCATTGAAATCGGTTGAGTAGCTCCTGATATATGGTTTTTTGTCCATCAGTGGGCGACGCCCACACCGATTTTCAATTTCTAAACAAAGCCTGGGTGAAGCTTCCGTCCTGCCATTTATTCCGTAAAATTTTGTGTTTCTCTGACGTTTTTTGTTAGTCGGTTAACGCACTTTTAGTGATTTTCAACATAACCTTTGTATGGGAGGTGGGCGTGGTTATTATCCGATTTCTTCCATTTTTGAACTGTATATGGAAGTGCCTGAAGGAACCGACTCTATAAAGTTTGGTTGACATAGCTAAAGTAGTTAGTTTCCGAGATATGTACAAAAAAATTAGTAGAGGGCGGGGCCACGCCCACTTTTCCAAAAAAATTACTTCCAAATATGCCCCTCCCTAATGCGATCCTTTGCGTCAAATTTCACTTTAATATCTTTATTTGTGGCTTAGTTATGACACTTTATAGGTTTTTCGGTTAATGGTTTTTTGTGGGCGTGGCAGTGGGCCGATTTTGAACCCATCTTCGAACTTAACCTTCTTATGG
>NW_026038231.1:0-45887 GCF_023373825.1 Bactrocera dorsalis
TTATAAAAGAAAAAAAGTTGCAGAAAGGAGTTCTACGTGAAACAATTTTGAACACCGCGGTGTTGGATAGACGATGAAAGATTCCACAGAATTCGGTCAACTAGAATCATTTTTTGAAGTTTGGATAAAAAGTTATAATACCGTGAAAATATTAAAATTGTATTTGACATTTTTTTAAAGGTTATTTTTAGCGATGAATGTCGTTTGGAAGCATTGACTGAGACGGAAAATTACGTTCGCCCTCACTGATGATTTGGGGCTGCATTTCTGCAGAAGGTCCTGGTCCCCTACAATTCATTGAAGGCACAATGCGATCTATTCAGTACATTTCTGAACTTAAGGATAGGTTGATGCCTTATGTTAACCAACTTAACTTTCGGCCAGAAGAATATACCTTTATGCAAGATGGGGCTCCATGCCATACGGCTAGAAACAGCATGAATGTCCTAAATGAATTGCATTTGGAAGTCCTGCCTTGACCTGGGAATACTCCAGACCTAAATCTAATCGAGAACTGTTGAGCATATCTTAAACGACAGGTCTATGAACGAAGTAACACAACAATTGACATTTTAAAGCGAAGCATTGAAGATGTCTGGACAAATAACGTGTAATTGCACAGCATGATAAAAAAAATGCATTCAAAGCTTGCCTGATGGAATAAAGGCTGTGTTAAAAAATGAAGGCAAAATATTATTTTTTTTGTAAAATACGCCAAATGTTTATGTTTTTATTAATGATTAAAGTTAGAACTCTGCAGTTGCCGCTGACTTATAGTTAAGATATTTGCATTTAAAATTAAAAAAATCACAACGTTTAACTTGATAAGTTGTATATTGCGAATGACTTTTACACTTACATATATTATTTTTTTCACTTAGTAACACTTCACTATAACGTTTCTGTATATTAACTTTTTTAATATTTATTGGAAAAAAGCTTTATTTTAATTATTTATTTTAGCTAAATTCTCTGCATTTGCACAATAAGAAAAGGGTTGCATACTAGCAAATAAATGGTACTGCAAAACTTTATACCCCAAATACCTGAAACTATTTTAATATAACAAATATTTAGTAATTAAATAAATGCAAAACTTAATTCAAGGTCCATATGTATGTTTCATTGCTTGTAAATGCTTTGGATCTTCACGTTTGCTTTGTATGGTTTTACGCCACATAATCATATCAGTAAAGTTTTTTTGGTTACAGTAATTGTCCTTTAGAAAGAATCTTATGATAACACGCCACTGTGACTCAGTCCTTTGAGTGTGTGTTCCGTCTGTGGCGACAAAGGGATTTTCGGGATTGCTGTGATTGACCCTTCGGTGCTCATACCCATGATCGGAAAGGCAATTATATGCCCTCTAAAAGTCGTTACATATAATTGACCCTTCCGCCACGTGTTTCTTGATAATTGGTATGAGCACTAGGGTGGGTCGATTCCGTACTTTTTTCGATTCGGGATTTCTAATAGTGCGGAAAAGTTGCCTGAGATCGGATTGCATCTTCAACCCTAACTCCGGCCTTGAAATTTCGGAAATTCGCCTAAAATCGTGAAATTGTCTACCTTGCGCCTGAAATACGCATCTCATGGCAAAATGTATAAAACAAAAGTTATTTATCACGTCATTTGCTACCGAAATGGTATATGTGATCATGGCCGTAGGACGTTTTAGTCTGAATCTGTGTCAAATTTATTGATAAAATCAGATTTTGTACTAAACTTTGGCACTTGTTGCCTAGATTTCAGTGTAGAGCGTATAAAACGATCACGAGATTGGGGGCCAATAACTTTAGAAGATGCCTCTGTCACCAGTTTGACGGTTCTCTCGACTGCCACGGTGTGAGAGGGGAATTCACTAAATTTCCATACCTCTGCAGTGTCTCCCGACAGCCCTTTTATGAGTTCTTCGTTAGAAACTGAACAAAGAACTGGTGGAACGGTCAAGGTAATAGTCTTAGAGTTAATCATATCGTAATAATTATTAGCTTTGAAATTCAGCTTTGGCACTTTATTACATCTAACTCTTCCAGTTACAGTGTCAGACTCTGCTTCTCTGGCTGCCAGAAGACGGTCAAGGGCCAACTATCTGACTTCTATCCGTTCGTCAGTCATCATACTAAGGAGAATGTTTTCTGGAAGAGCAAAGAAAGCATTCTGTTGAATGGATGAATCGACAACCTTGCGCAGTTTAGCGGGTAAGTATCTCGACCTTTGAATTGCAGCATAGAGATGGCGCGAGCCATCTTTGATTGAACTGTTGAATCTTATTGAGAACCACAAAGGTGAGTAAACTGTAAGTATGTACTTGACCAAAATCTTTATTTCCTTTGTTGGTTTGTCAGTAGAAATGTATAATCTCAGAATTCTATTTGCACAGGTGAGCCAGCGAGATTTGCACATGTTACCTGGATGCATCGACGCTAAATCTGAGGAACATTGACCGGAAATAACAGCTTCTGATATTTTATAGAGATAAGCTTGGTCTGTGCTAAGTTGGGTCGGATTAATAACCTCAGAAGGTAATTGGCAGTATGGAAAACTTTCAAATTTGACAACAGGCAACTTCTCACAATCAGGGTGCAGTTTACCTATGTCGCCAGAGAATGTATTTGGACTCTTTGAGACACCATCTATGTATTCGAAAATAGCACGAAATGGAAGTTCGTTGAAATGTAGAAGACAAACAACCCACTGTAATGGCCTACCTATTCTTTCTTTTAGTTTCCGAATTTTCCGAGTTTCCACCTTTCCAACCTGTGTTCGTGTTGGTGCCATCAGGACCGACAACTTCTAGATGTTCCACATCAACTGAATTGTCTTGTAAATGTTGCCATATAGCCTGCGTCTCATCCTCAGCTGAACCGGAAGGAGAGGTGACGTGGCCAAAGTAATGACAACCAGGTTCCGCTATAAGAGAAATATGTTCCTCTTTGAGAGTGTCGGTGTGTGAAACTATCGGAATAGATGACTTTTTGAAAGTATTTTCAACCTTTTTTGCAACTATTTCTGTAACCTCTTTACTCCTAGGTTTATAGTTGTCGCCTCGGAGTCGCCCTATACTAAATCTTTCAAACTGATAACACAAAAGAACATCCTGGTAAGTAGGTAACTGAGACTCAGAGAGATTGTACGGATATATGCCAAACACAGGACATTTCTGTCTAAATTTAAATTTAGATACAGACATTTTGAGTTTCCTTGTTCTGATGAGAGAATGTAAGTGATAGAACTCGGCGAAATCAACGACAAGAATGAAGGAACTCGATGAAAAAATATTTATGTGGAGACCAGTCCGAACGTGTCGTATGGCACAGGGAAATGAATTTAAGTGATAGAACTCGGCGAAATCACCGACAAGAGTGAAGGAACTCGATGAAAAAGTATTTGTGTGGAGACCTATCCGAATGTGTCCTTTGGCATAGGTGAATGAATGTGAGTGATAGAACTCGGCGAAATCAACGTTAAGAAGTGTGGCCGCAAGCCGATTTTCACCTTGCGCTGTGGCGCGCCGCATTTTCGCTCGTATCTCGGGAACGGTTCGTCCTACGGCCATGATCACATATACCATTTCGGTAGCAAATGACGTGACAAATAACTTTTGTTTTATACATTTTGCCATGAGATGCGTATTTCAGGCGCTAGGTAGACAATTTCACGATTTTAGGCGAATTTCCGAAATTTCAAGGCCGGAGTTGGGGTTGAAGATGGAATCCGATCTCAAAACAAAAAGTTGCATTGGAATCAGGAAGTACTAAGGAAACTTTTCCGCACTATTAGAAATCCCGAATCGAAAAAAGTCCGGAATCGACCCACCCTTATGAGCACCTCAGCAAATCTAAGGTTCTCGGGACACACTTCCAATCTCAAGTCCTCGCCTCCATCCTCTACCATGCCCAGTACCCAGTGACCTTCAACTCTTCTACCTGAAATATGAGAAAATAAGTGAGTACGTAAAATTTTATATATAGACATATATATATGTACATATATGAATGCGTTACTACCTTTATTGTATTTCCGTTTTCCAAATTTACTTTCATCGATTTGAAAAATTTTTCCGGTACCACCAATTTTCCCACAGTCTCTTCATGGTCTACTTGATACAACACAATGCCTTTCCGACAATAGCTGTACCCAGGGTTCTCGTTTACTACTCCGTAGCAGCCAAATTTCTAGAATTATTGCTATGCTATCGCTACCGCTATCACTTTTCCGGGAGCCACAGCATAGTCGTAGCATAACAATGTAAAAGAAGTGCTCTACTCTGCTCCGAGTTTTGTTAGGTAAAAACCTATAGCTGGAGCGGGAGCAAAAAATTAAATTCTGCGCTATGCTCTGGCGTAGCGGTGGCAAAAAATTGGGAGCGGTAGCACAGCAGAGCTAATGAAAATTTTCATGTGCTACAACTCCCGCATGTGTTTGTTGTTTTTTTTTTTTGCTATTTTCTGTCATAATATTTGATTTAATTGAATAATTCAAACAAAAAAATGTTATGCACATCATTTTGGCACTTGTTGCGTCAAGTGACTTTATAAATCTAAAATCAAATATTTTAAGAAATATATTAATAAAGTCAATTAGATAATAATCTTTAAAGGTATTTTAAGGCATCGCTTGTTATGCTAAGGCTATGCTGTGGCTCCCGACAAAGTGAGAGCAATAGCAAGAGTAAAATGAAATGCTATGGGAGTAGCGTAGTTTTTCAAACGCTGGCTGTACCAATCGCAGATGGTAGCTGTTGACAAAATAGCTATAAAACCAGAGAACGTATATTTACAGAGAAGGTCCAACAACGGACCAGCGTGTGAACTGTCAAAAGCTAACAAAATGCGATGAGCGTGTTTCACCACAGCTAGCTCAGAAGGAGAAATTTTAACAGTGCCCAGAGAACAAAGTTGAGCCAGAGAACGCATTGAATAAAAAATATACTCAGAGACTTACTTCGATTTTACAGCGTCATGCCGGCCGGCCGGCTTATATTATATTTTTATGCGTTTATGTGCAATTAAGTATGTAAATATATGAATTGATTTGAAAATTATTTTTCACAAATTGATTACTTTTTAATTATATCCTATGCTTGATATAGTAGACATGTATACGTACATATGTATGTACATTTGATATGCGTATAATATGTACATACATATACGTTTCTGTGTAAAATACTATAATAATATATGAAAAAACTAGTAATATATGTATATGTATGTACATAAATCATACTTTTTATAATTTAAATATGATATATATATATGATATGTGTGCGCTTTATGTGTTGCACATTATACGTTTATAAACAAGCACAATGTGCACGCACTAATCTATATGTAAATATATACATATATGTACATGTACATATTGCCGAGCAAATAATGTATACACAAATCTTCATACAAGTTAATACCACCAGTTCATATTACATGAACATATTCTTTATCTGTCATAAATATGTAACATGACACTTATGACCCATATGGTCCGTATTTAAACATTATATGTACTTTGCTAATACAGTCCGCCTTAGGTGGTCCAAAAATATAACTCATAGATTGTAAGATGAATCTTTCCACTTGAAACATATGTCCTACATTTGTCCTATCTCAAGTGGATTGTAGATTGTACTTCCTAGAATGTAAGATTAATATTTGTATCTAGACTTAAGCAAAATATTGTATTTAAGAAAAAGATAATAAAGAAAACGGCAGTTGCCCGTGGTTGCCCACGAAACTCAAACCAAACTATTAATTTACATACATACATGGGCATACACATGTAAATATGTCACCAACAAAAGACAACAATCGTCTCGAAAAGCATCAGCAGCGTCACAATTCAATATAGCAGCAAAATAGCCAATGCCTAAATTTATAGTACAATACGCAACAACAACATTTTCATTCATGAACGCAAGCGTACTTTCAACAGGCACACTTGCTTCATTCATAAAAGCAAACACCATTGCGTCTCCCCGATCATGGCTTTGCCGACAAGCGTCTTTTCGCGACGATGGCAAAAGCTAAAAATCATAAATTGAACAATTTCTGATATTTGTACTGATGGAAAACTGACAACCCCGCAAACTCGCGAAACACAGAAAGGAGTGACAAAAAGTGGCTACAAAGTTCTCGTCGATTTAAAATATTTGCCAAATCTAAAATATTTTTCCGTGGCTCGCAAAAATCTGCGTCGATATGTATGCAAGCTCATACATCTTCATACATATTTACGCAAGTTTGTTGGCGAAGCTGTTGTAGAGGCAAGGGAAGCGGCGACGGTTGGCGTTCGCTCGTTTGTTTTTTCGGCACAGCTTGGACAATAACACAATGTTGTGACGCCTATTCGTCGCGTCAGTCGTTCGACACATTGACTCTTCGACAAAACGTGAGCTTCGGCCATTGATTTTCGTGACAACGGAGATATGTTTTTGTACACGCATGTGCACTTTCATAAGTATATGATCTGTTGGCTTTTTTCCATTTACGCATGCCACGTTGTATATGAATAAGGGTTGATTTCGCACTTGCCCATATGCGATATCTGCATGTATCTATGTATGTAAGTTTAAACAAATCAAAGTCAAGGTTATTGTTTTCAGAATATACTTATATGCAAATTTTATTGATTCATTGTTATTTAAAATTAACAGTTTAAAGATTTTTTATAATACATATGTATAAGCAACTTTAAAATGTTAAAAAAATTATAATGCAGAATTACGAAATTATCCATTTGAAATGGAAATTTCTCACACGACTTAATATATAAAAAAGTCATTGAATTTCACTTGCTTTTTTAAAAACAAATGTTGCACTTAAACAAGATGGAGACAACATTTGTGTTAAAAAAAGCTAAGCTCAGTTGCAAAGCTAAAAAAGGAGAAAAATAAGAAAAAAAAAATACCTGAAAATACAACAAGATAAACCTGAAAATATGTAGAAGAAAAAGATGAAAATAAAAAAACCTGTAAATAGAATAAAATGCTAAATATTAAAAAAAGTAAATATGTATTTTCAATGAATTCATTACTCACCCAAAAGTAAGATGTTCTTAAATCAAACGGTCTTGACTTGCAACTTACTTTAGTTTTTTTAGTTTAGCATCGCGCTTCCGATGTCGTTCACTACTAATTTCTTCTTTCACTAACCATTTCGCGTTTTTGAATAACAGTACCGTTACCAAGTATTCTAATAACTTAATTTTATGAGTAAAATACTCATCGGTTGGGTCAAACCACTCAGGAAAAACATTTTCCGTTTTTTCTTTAATTGCGGACAACATCAGACTACGAATATTTGAACAGTGAGCATATTTGTTGAAAAGGTTGACGTACCACATCATCTGCAGTCGACACACTTCGAAGACCCTATCACTTGGATTGACTAGCCTTAAATCCGCGTCATCCTTATAATTTTTCGCTTTGATTAGGGCCTCCGAATAAAGCGATAAATCACTTTGTGTCTTCGTCATTGCTTTAGCGCATTTTTTGCAATGGATTTTACACAAAATTGTCTGGTAAATACCATAGCCAGTGTAATAGCGCTTGATCTGGACGTCAGCTGTGTCGTCCTCTTCAACAAAGTTTTCGTCTGGAATACTAAACGATTCCAGGTCGAGTTGCTCAGATTCGTGTTCAACTCCCTGTACTTTTAGATGACGATCTTCGGGGCCTAAGTTCCAATCTAAATTTATATCGTCATCATCCTCACAATTGGCCCCCTTATCTTGAAAATTTTGCCTCAAAATTTTCATCGAAATTAATCGAGCTACTATATACTGAATCTCATTGGCAGACGGATGGGTATTGATACCCTGGCTAGCCCGGACTCTATAAAAAAAATTTTCCAACGCGTCTTGATTCAGTTTCCCAAGGAATAAATAACTTAATTCCTTTTGTTCCCTGAATAATTCTTGGCTCAACTGAATCATTCCAAAAATTGTGGAACAGAACCCACCTATACACCTACTGTGAGCCATGTTCGGAAGTTTGAATGATTTTAAATACTTAATGTAATCAAAGAAGCGTTGGACCTTCCCGGAGTCGTTTTTCAATAGCGGACATTTTAAGGGGTTTTTTGAAACAAAATTTTTGCAGTCTAGATCATCGAATAGATCATTCATTTTTTTAACAAATAACTGCGTAGGCTTTGCACATTTTAATATATATTCGTTGGAGCCGAATAAATTTTGGCTATCGGCCATTTCTATGCCAGCCGCAACCGAATTGCTCAGAACTTGGGTTGCACGTTTTACGGACATTTTTTCAAAAACGCTAGGATTTACGTGGGCCTCTGTGAGTTTTGGACATATCTTGAAACATGTATTGTCCTGATCTATGGAGTAAAGTTTTTCTCTAACTTTAAAGCTGGCTATTCCATCTGGAGTTGAAATATCATATTTCATAAATGTGTTTCGGACGGACTTAATTAGATGGCAATAGCCATATAAACAATATATCTTGGAACCTTCGTGCAAATAAAAGGGTTTTTCTTCAGAAATATTGAAATAATTCATAACTGAAATATTAGCGGGCACTTGATCACAGACTAAAGCTTTTACGTTCAGACCAATTGACTTTAGTGCTGTGATGTTTTTATTCAAAATTTCATGTAATTTGAATGTAGAAAGTCCATTTTTGGAAATATAATAAGAAAACACATATTTCCAATTGGAACCCAACCCTTTTATCATGAAAAAACAACACTTACTACCTAATTTCATTTCACGATGGCCTTCCCCATAATCCACAAACCCGTCAATAACATCCCTAACTCCATTGTATGTTAGGTCGGTCTTAATTGATATTTCATCAAATAATAGAACGCAATTTCGTTCTAAAACGGACATTTTTTTTTGTAATTTTTTCTAAATTTCCCAAGACATTGGCATCGAACCCAGGGACAACATACTTTATGGGGCGCCATCGCAAAAGAGAGCTCTTGCTTGGTAAAGCGAAACCTAAATCGTCACGCATAAAATTATAGGATTTATTGGACATGTAATTAATATTTTGTGCCAATGCCCTTTCTTCGTCACTGAAAGTAGTGCGCTTCGTGACGATCATCCTAGCGAATGTTATAGCATCTTTGCTTGAATTTACATCCGCAACTATTGCACATTTACTAAGGTCTTGTTACCTTTTTTCCAAGTCTTTAATTATATCCTCTAACTCTTTGATCTTATTATTCAATTTAAGCGCATTACTTTGATAGTAACGTGCCGATCGAGCAAATCGTTCACGACTATCTAATGCATAGCCTACGTCGTTATTTTGGGGTTCTAATCCTAATCTCCTTTCTTCTAAAATTGAATATTCTTCGAATTCCCTCAAAGTTATGTCGTCCTTCTCTTCTTTACTTCCTACAGCTACCTCATGACGACCATAAGTATTAGAAACGGGCGGGCACACCCAACTAGAGTCAGCACTAGATGAGCTACGACTTAGTGCTGAACCTAATCTGAAACAGGGAAAAGCCCCAGGCAATAGTTTAAACTTGGTAACGTACTGCGAATCGAAATGGCTTCGACAAATAAAAAGACTATCGGAAGGTGACACAAATAAGTTGCAAGCCTTTGCCCAACTTTCCCGAACATCTTTTTCTTTCGGAAATTTGTACAACGTTTTCTGCTTGTTAACGCAATTAGTAATGCAGCATCTTCGAATCGGCAATGGAGCCGTCCACAAATGCTTAGGGGATTCGTCATATCCTATTTATGTACATAAAAAAAGTTTAAATAAATTGCAATATGTACGTATATATATAAAATTAATTAAAATTTAAATATAATTTTAAAGATAAGAAATTGTATATAAAAACTGTGGACTGCATGTCCACTAATATTTATGTTTAAATATACAGTTAGTCACTTAAGTAAGTATACACCGTCTTTATTTTTGAAGATAATTAAAATTAAAGTGTTTCCCAATATGCTAATGGCACGTTTTTACACAAAGCATGTGTGCATTGGCACTCGCTTTAACATCAACAGAAATATAGCTGTAAAATGTTGATACCGTTAGACACACATCGCTTATTAGTTGAGTCGAGTGAAAATAATATCACAAAAGTTAGTATACATCGTACAATTGTTTGGTGAACAAAACGCGATAGTATAATTTTAAATTTAAAAAGTTCAATCAATTTAAACAAAAAGGACACTGTTAAGAATATTATTAAAGAATTTCACATTTTTCTTTAAATTACTGAACAATTTGCGGCAATGGCACGAAGAGGAAAAGAGCTCTCTGATGACTTAAAAAAATTAATTATAAAATACCACAAAGAGAATAAATCTTTGCGTGAAATCGCTCGTATAGTTGATAAAAGTGTTGCTACAATTCAAAAGATTGTAAACAAGTACAAAAGTACTGGCAAAACAAATAATAAGCCTCGCTCCGGACGCCCACGGGTATTCAGTGACAGGGAAAGTAGCCTGATTGTTCGTAAAATCAAAGAAAATCCCCAAAAAAGTGCCCCAAAGTTAAAAGCTGAAGTCGAAAAAGAATATGGGAAGCAGTGTAGTACTCAAACTATTCGCCGAGTCCTGTATAATGCTGGTTACCATGGACGTAATGTTAGGAAGAAGCCCTTCGTGAGCAGGGTCAATCGATGTAAACGGATATCATTTGCAAAAAATCAACGTTATATTTTCAGATGAGTCCAAAATGTGTATAAGTGGATCCGATGGTCGCGAAAAAGTATGGAGGAAAGCTAACACAGAGCTGAATCCTATTATGATGACCGGCACGGTTAAGCATGGTGGTGGCTCGGTGATAGTTTGGGGATATGGCGGCAAATGGGGTAGGCAATCTGGTATTTATCGAAACTATTATGGACCGATACGGTTACCTTAACATTTTAAAAAATAATTTGAAGCAAAGCGCGATTAAATTGGGGCTGGAGGAGTCATTCATCTTCCAGCAGGATAATGATCCCAAGCACACGTCCAAAGTTGTGCGGGAATGACTCTTATACAATGTGAAAAAACAGCTTAAAACACCACCCCAATCACCGGATACAAACCCCATTGAACATTTATGGGAACATCTAAAGCGGCAAATAAGTAAATATTCGATACGAAGCAAGGAACAATTAAAAAGTGCGCTCCAGGAAGAATGGAATAAAATACCGCAAGCAGTAACCACAAATTTGGTGAAATCAATGCCTTCACGTCTTAAAGCCATTATTAAGTCCAATGGTTATCCAACCAAATACTAGAAGTCGACTTTTCAAATAATATTTTTATAATTAATTCAATATTTGTGCCTTTGTATACTTACTTTTGTGATATGAATTTATACCAAATTTTTTTTAATTGGTAAAATTTTTGTATTTTCTGCCATTTTGTATGCGTTTTTGAATTGAGTATTATAATTATGTTTCATTCAAGTGAATAAAATACATTTTTCTTATATTTTGTGTTATTTAAGAAATCTAGCGCAATGCAGATATATGTAGTGTATACTTACTTATGTGACTAACTGTATATAATATCTATGTAACGCGGTCGCGCTGCCATCCATGCAGCACCGTTGTTAAACGCAAACGCGAAAACAATTTTGATTTTTTTTTAGCTTTTTCAACGAGAGAAAGCTTAACTTGTATATTGAACATGAAATGCATTGTCATACAAAACAATGTTTGTAAATGTACGCATATGATACTAAATCAACTAAATCAATACTTAAATCAACCCAACAACATTACTGTATAAAACATTTATTTATTTGTCGGCTTGATTTAACTTGACACTCATATAAATATGTATAACGAAAATGCAAGTGTCGTTGCTTCATAAAAATTAAACAACGATACTTGCAATGTAAACAAATTTAAACATTGTGGCTCAAATTTCATGTCACCGAACTCAAATTTATGAGTACTACATGAAATGTTATTACTTTTACTTTTATAAGCAAAAGTCAAAGTATCAAATTACGTAGGAATATTTATACTTAAGTAAGAACGAAATTATTGTAAAAGCAGTCTTAAGATTCACTTGAATAAAGGAAGATATAACAGCTTAAGCTTGTTTTTCAATTCGACCTTATTTAACATAATTATCGCGGATCCACGCGCCCCTGCACACATGCACATAAATTTAATAATATTAGCATATTCTTTATATGTATGTCTAGAAAAATATTTATTTTTATTTAATTTTAAATGAGTTAAGCCCCATATACGATCCCGTTCAACGCGATTGCAAACCCCCACAAACCATCTTCGTCATTGGAGTCTCGCCGATATTTAGTTTAATGACTTTGTCAAATATTTCGTGACTAAAATATCAATTTATCGTTTTAAATAAAATTGTTATGAAAAAAACCAATAAGTTCTTTTTAACTAAAACATGACGTGTAATCTAAAGAAAATGTGTATAATTTAAACAATTTATAAATTTTAGTTGCATCATAACTAATGAATTTAAAACACTTCTATTATTATGTACACTTATGTATGTATGTATGTTAATATGCATGTACGTACATACATACATATATCGCTCATTTACGTGAACACAGGATTTTTATATCGAACACGAGATATTTCATGGCATCAAAATTTCTTTATATTTTTCACAAACAACGTTTATGCCAAATAAAATATTCACTAGTTTATTCAATAAATTTATGCTGTTTTCCATATTCTTAAAAACAACTTATGTATGACACTTTTCATATAAATGAGCGATATGTACATACTTATACATATGTATATATGTATTTAAAAATTAAAACTCATGCACTTTTTAAATTTAAAAAAACATCACTTACCAAGATTTAGGGTGGGCACAGCATGTGCCTTCAACTTTTTCACACCCACAGCACTTTGTTCAAAGTGCTTAATGCATACAAATGCATTGCGGGTGGGTAAATCCTGCGTTGGTGGGATGCGTAAATTTTCCACCCACTTCAGGAACTCCTCCTCTATTTTAGGGAATGAGAAGAATCTTCCGGAAGATTCTGTCTTACACTCGCGAACGCGACACTTCCTTATATTAGACATTTTTTAATGAAAATTATTTAAAACACTTCGAAAACGAATTTGCGACCGAGCTGAACTTTTCTCAACAAAATTCTATAAGAACTAAAATTCCGTTGACGATTTCTTTTTCAACTTTCATTTCTGGCGCAATTTCCCCACCCAAATATATAAGGATTAGAAGAAATCCAAATACTTGCATATACACACATACATACATAGAATACAAGAACTTTTCCACCAACCAGAAAACACCTGCATATAAATATATGTATATGTTTATATTAGCTTTAACGTACATTGGCTCTCTTTTATATATATTAACATATTTTTCTCATTGGCTCTAACAACTCTCAGTTCTGTTATTGACATCAGGGGCAATGAAAAGTGGTGAAACACGCTAATAATTTTCTGTGGTGAAACACGCTCATCCAAAACAGTAAATGTCCCAAATTTGAAATATCCCCCAATTTGGCAACGCGGTGGACCTTCTCTGTAAATATACGTTCTCTGATAAAAACTGTTCTTTCCGGACTTCGGTCTGGCACCAATGAGAAGCGTATGCGAACGTCAGATAAAATATCTGAGGCAATGGTATCTTCGCATTTTCAAACCAAGTGCCTTTGGCCCTCGATACAGCAGCCAGCGAACGGCAACTACATCTACGGCATCTAAAAGACCCCACCGTATTATTCCACGATAGAGTGGGGATCATGGGTGTTTTATGCTTGCGGCACAATTTATTGCTTAAAATTAAGCCCTCTTGTTCCGCAAAGGCAATGTACTTCTCCCTAGTGCTAAACGTCTCCACAACTTTGGTTATGCTCCACATTTTTTTCAGTTCTGCAACGGCGAGAATATTCGATGTTCATCGAAATCTACAAAGAATACTTAGTTAAAAATTTAGAAATATTTGATAACATACCTGATCGTTGTGCACACATTTTATAATTTTTTTCTTTTTAATAAAAAACCAAATTAGGTGGAATGAGAAAATTTAAAAATCACGGACTAAACACTTGCTTAGTTGCTTCGTCAAATTTAAAAGTAAAAGCGAAACAAAAAAAAGAAACAGTACTTAGTTTGAAAATTAACTGTACAATTGTTGCTAGAATTATTCCCGTTAAAGAAAATGAAGTGTAATGAAGTGAAAAGGGAGTTATACCCTTCACGGTATTACAACTTTTTATCCAAGCTTTAAAAAACTATTCTAGTTGATCGAATTCTGTGGAATACTTCATCGTGGATCCAACACCGCGGTGTTCAAAATTGTTTCACGTAGAACTCCTTTCTGCAACTTTTTTTCTTTTATAAGAAATTGCTAAAGATTTTTGCGTTTTCCATTTATGTATTTGGGGAATAAAGTTTTTGCTCATTTTCTTTCGTTGACAAATAGGCAGATATTTGCTAGTATGAAACCCTTTTTCTATTGTGCAAATGCAGAGAATTTAACTAAAATAAAATAATTAAAATAAAGCTTCATTTCCAATAAATATTAAAAAAAAAAAATAATATACAGAAACGTTATAGTGAAGTGTTAATAAGTGAAAAATGCATAATATAAGTGAAAAAGTCATTCACAATATACAAATTATCAAGTTCAAAGTTGTGAATTTTTAATGCAAATATCTTAAAAACTATAGTCAGGGGCAACTATATACATACATATATTTTCGTGATCTGGAGAACGTCACCTTTGCATTGGTACCCATTTTATCCCCGAAATCCGGGGATGCTACTCTAAATCGCAGCCATAAAATCTATTTAAATTTTACCTTTCTCAACAATTTAACGTCAAAATATGTATTTAAGTAAAATGACAGCTAGCACAGGGTTGCAATTTTTTTTTAAGGGTCATTGCACGAAAATAAACATGGGTTTTGGTCTGACATACAGTCTGTTAAGTAAGAGCATTATAAACAAGGATGCAATTTGGTCAATAATATGTCCAGTCACCACCCACCTCAATAATTGCCTGGCATCTCCGAGGCATGCTTTCTTCTAATTTGACGGCGTATTTTAGTAGCAAGGATCTCTAGATCCAACGAATTTCGTAAGACAACTGCTTCAAAGTGTATGTGCGTCTTCCACGAAGCTTCTGTTTAATATATGCTCACACATTTTCAACAGGGTTTGCATCAGGGGACTGCGACGGCTAATCCAGTGTAACGAAGCCAGATTGAGTTTTCCACTGAGTACAGAGATTGCAGCGGTGTTTAGAATCGTTGTCCTCCTGCAGAATCCAATTTTCATTTTTTCTGATGAACTATCATTTGGCAGATAGCAGTAAAGCCTTTTTTTGTAGATTTTTTATTATTTTCTCGGCATTTAGGTTGTTAGTAAAGAGGTACAAAGTGCCGATTCCCTGCTCTGAGAAGCAGCCCCAAAGATGCACCTTTATTCCATGTTTTACGGTCCGCTGAACAAGCCTATTGGTAGAAGTTGACCAGGCTCGCATTCATCAGTAAAAATGACATTTTCAAAAGTTGAGTCTGAAAATGTCATTGTTGAGTTTGTCACAAGTTTTTCAGTCAACAGAGGCCTCTTCATTGTGTTGCGCCATTTCAGAACATGAGTGTGAAGGTGAAGAAGGGTTCGGATAGTTTCGTGTAATTTATCTAAACCTTTTGCATTAATTTTGCTTGTCCTTGCCGCAGTGTTAAAGCAAGATTCCGCGAAAACAAATTCATTATTTTTTTCATCTTTTTTGTTCACTTTTCCTATCGAACCACGTTCTGTTAAATCATCGACATTTTTAGCTGGTATACTTATATCGCTGTATCCACTTCTGAACAAATTCCTTTGGCTTTCTCATATATTTAGCAACCACTGATTGCGACATTTTGGGACCTTTCGGGTGGATGCAAAGGAACATAGTCTTGTAGCGCGACGCGTATTTAGCACTCATTAGGTTTAACATGATTCTCTTTCAAAAGATCAATGAGAACTGAACCTTTGTAATCAATGCATCAAGGAAAAAGCTTCCCTCTATTGTCTCGCGAAGGAATTAGTGCGAAATCTTTCATTAACTGTCGGTAAAGTCGACCACGCTCTTACTTGACAGACTGTATGTACATATGTATATTACAGCCATTGCAAATAATTTTCTGCGTGTGTTTGTTGTTGTGCCGGTGCACCGGAAATATCTGCAATTCGGGTACCGTGCAAGGGATTTGCAAGAGCAAGAGAATACCCCTATTATTTCAGGATAGTTATGAAATTTGTGTGAAAGTTTTTCGTGTTGCTTATTAAAAAAACCGATTATAGGTTAATATCTATAATGGCATCTGTAAAAGGGGCCATACACGACATACATGTGCACTCGATCTGTATAAAATCGTTTCACCATACACGATATACAAATCCATTTTGCATTCGTTCTTCATACAGTGAACATGTGGGATAGGCAAGCAAAGCATTTTGTTGCAACCCTTGGAATTTGTATGTGTATAAAAAAATGAAAATATGTATAAAAAAAGGATTTGGGTAGCGGATTGGTTGAGTAAAAGGAATAATCGCTCTCATATACATTTGTCAAAAGATATGGAAATTAGTAGTGCAAAAGATTTGACAAACTTTTTGCGCATGAATGCAACTACTTATGGAATGCTTCTGAGCAGAATAACCCCTGCACTATAGAAGAAAAATACTATAATGCGCTATGCAATTACGCCAAATGAGAGGTTATCTGCAACATTACGGTTCCTTGCTTCTGAACAAACCTACGAAATTTTTAACAAATATTTCAGCCCAATGCCTTGAAAAAATTGTTTTAGAAACCTGTGAAGCTATAGTCGCTCAATGAAAGCCATATATTCAAGTAAGTAATACATACATATGTACATACACTGGCGGACATAATTATACACACATCACTCAGTTTATCACAGTTGTATCTTTTAAATAATAAAAACTAGGTTATAGGTTTGTTCTAAGGTAAGGTAAGGTTCTTAGCGGTGTTCAGAAATGCATAACATTTTCTATGAAAGAAAACTTAAATTCACATTTTATAATTTTATTATGCACATTTTATAAAGCAAAGTCTGAATGAAGGAATTTTAATTCGGAGAGAAGTTCTGTCTCTTCGTTGCGGAAGGGAATATGCAGCGTAACCATATATCTTTTGTAATCCATCAACACGCGTTGAAAGCCCAGCAGTTATAGGTGAATTGACGATCGTTGATTCATCAGTAGTTATAGCTGCTCCCGCAGAGATTGATGAAACAGCAGACGTTGAATCTTTTTTCGCGCTCTCTGAGATTCCTCAGCTGTTTTCCTCTTCCTCGGTTGGCTGCCAGTTATATTTCCAATTTCTCCTGTTCCCGCTCTGCTTTATTTCGTGCGAGGTATTCACGATAATATTGTACTGTTTTCCCTCCTGTTAAAACACGGGCTACAATCTCAACAGAATTTATTTTTAATTTTTTGCTTACTAATAGAAATTAAATTTATCACAGCAATATTATGTATATGTACATACATATTATGTACATATATGTATATTGCTGTGATAAATTTTATTTCTATTAGTAAGAAAAATATTTATTAGTATAGTATACGATGTTAAAAAGCAAAAAATTAAAAAAGGTGCGTGGAATCCCTACGCGCGGAAGAAGTTATACTTCTTAGTGATATTCAGAAATGCATATCATTTTGTATGAAAGAAAACTTAAATTCACATTTTATAAATTTATTATGCACATAAAATGAAGAATAAAGCAATCTCTAAATGAAGGAATTTTGACTCGGAAAGGTGTTCCGTCTCTTCGTTGCGGAAGAGAATATGCAGCGTAATCATCTCTTTTTTGTTCTTCGCCAATTTGGCTGCCATATTGACTTGTGAAGATCAATTTTTTTGTTGGTGACATATTCATATGTGTACGCATATGAATGTTTGTATGCTTGTGATTTATTTTTTCGGCAATGTATGCAAATATATGTACATATAAGTATAAATATTTTTCTTACTAATAGAAATTAAAATAAAGAGAAATACTTATTTTTATAGTATACGATGTTAAAAGCAAAAAATTAAAAAATTATTCTGTCGGGATTCGAACCTGGGACCTGTGTTAGCATCTTGACTTTCCAAGCGCTTACCACCAACACCACCATTGACAATTAGGTTGCGCTGACTTAAGTATGATTTGGTTATGAATGCAAGAAACATACGATGGTTCTAATAATTTTGTTTAAGTATAGAAATATACATACTTTGTAGAACATTTGCTTTCGCAATAAATTTATCACAGCAATACATATGCATAATATGTATATACATATACATAACATTGCTGTGATGCCCTGAGAAGTATAGTCTTTGTTTAAGCAATTGCGCACTTTACTTTTATCTATAAACACACTTACCACTTTCACTTCGGTTAAGTAAAACACGTGGGTAAATAATTTTCGCACTTTCTGTGTATTTAATTTCAATTTTTTTTTGTTTCTTCTAATTATGGTTAAGTTTTCACAAAGTTTTGGGGTAAAGTTATTACGGAATTTCGGACCGATTTAAAAAGAGTGTGCGGGACTATACTGCTCGAGGCGGCGCGAGGTCACAAAGGCGATGCGTGCGTTTCGTTTGTAGGTCAAAACGAGACTGATCTCAACTTCTTAGTTGACCCTTCTCCCCAGTGTGGTATATGGTTGCATGTGTGGATGTCCTCTCGCGTGTGTGTGGTGTTGATGTGTGGGTCCTGTGGAATGTAGGTTCTTTGTGTGTGGTGTATTGGTGGTTATGGTGTATTCGTGTAGTGGCATAAGGGGGGCGGCTTATCTCATTTAGCCATCCCGGCCCCCCTAGGCGAATATTCAGCCTAGCAATCTTTGAAGTTGCTGGAGAGTTGCCACTACGTTGCTGAGTCCAGTAGCGGGGCGATGCTGTGGCGCTTTTGGACGACGCCTGGCTGGTGCAACTTGGTGCGGACGCCATTGATGGGGCTCAGGCCGGGCTGCGGTGGTTCGACGTCGTACCGTCCGGCTTGCTTGCCTGGATCTACCCGTGCTTGAGGCAGCTGGCCGACCTACATCGCGTCGTGGGGTCCTGTGCAACAGCGTGTGATGTGGTCTGCTACACGTGTGGCATAAGTCGGAAGAAGCACACTCCTGCGTCTCATGCGTGTGCGATAGGCAGTTGAGGCAATGCTCATGTGCCTGGGCAACACGCTGTCGTTGTGCCGGTGTTAGCTCCTTAAAGAGCCCACAGTGTTGCAGTCGATGTTTCCGGCGGCATAGCGGGCATCGGGTGCGACGCGGCTCGACTGGAGCGGATGGCGCTGATGGGGCTGCTCGTGTACCACTACCAGAAGCAGCAGTCGATACTGTCGCCTTGGTTGAGCGGGGCGGAGGAGTAGGCCCAATAAGTGGCCCGTTGGTGACTGACCGAACAGTTGGTGTTGTAGGCATGTCCACGTCCATCTTGAACTCTGTTAAGAATTGTATTTGAATATACATGGTAGTATATAAATAGTATATGTGATTGTGCCACATTAGGTGGCATGACTGAGTCGTCGTATTGACCGACCATTTCTTTTTGTAAATTTTATTGTTATTGTTAACGGTTGGTTGCGGGTTGCGATTTTATTGATTTATTGTCGTTTGCGTTACGGCATTATGTTCGGATTGTTTGGTTAGTATCGGATTTTCGTTATTATCCGCGGTTGGTAGAAAGCATAATTTAACCAGCGGTCTGGTGAGTATTCCGCTTTGAGTACGGAGATCAACGACGCGGATGTGACCGTCTGAGCCATAATGGAGCTTTTCTATACGGCCAAGTCGCCACTCGGTAGGTGGGAGACAATCGTCGTTAATAAGTACACAATCTCCAAGTTTTGGCGCATTTTCTGATGTTTTCCATCGATACCTCTTGTGGAGGTCCTTTAAATAGTCTTCTTTCCATCTGCGACTGAAATTATGATGGAGAATTTTAATTCTTTCCCATCGATTTAATAAGGATAGCGACTCCACGCCTGGCTCAGGTGTGGCCAGAATGGGTGCTCCTTTGAGAAAGTGCCCTGGTGTTAGGGCTGTGAGATCTGAGGGATCTTGCGAGAGTGTTGTTAGTGGCCGTGAATTGAGAACGGCTTCAATGCGGATTAATAGTGTTGTAAATTCTTCGTAATTAAATTTGAAGTTTCCAGCTACCTTTTTCAAGTGGGATTTGAAGCTTTTTACAGCTGATTCCCATAAACCACCCATATGAGGAGCTCTCGGGGGGATGAATTGCCAATTAATGCCTTGGGGGGCGTACTTTTGTACAATCTCAGGGGAGACTTGTTTAATAAAGTCCACAAACTGTTTTTCTGTGGCTCTTTGAGCTCCGATAAAGGTTTTTCCATTGTCGCTCATAAGTTTGGACGGAAAACCGCGTCGTCCGACAAAGCGAGCAAATGCCGCGAGAAAAGCCTCTTTTGTCAGATTAGTACATAGCTCGAGGTGCACTGCTTTTGTCGTAAAACAGACAAAGACAGCCACGTAGCCTTTCATAAGGGTAGGAGACCTTAGCATAGACGCCTTTATCTGAAAAGGCCCAGCAAAATCAACACCTGTGATAGTGAAAGGCAGAGCGAAATTGCAGCGTTCCGGTGGAAGTGCTGCCATAATCTGCGTCCTCATTTTCTGTTTATGCATAGTGCAGATCTTGCACATGAAAATGCACTTTTTTATTTGAGGCTTAAGCCGGGGAATGTAGAACTCTTGGCGGATTATATATTGCATTAGGCGATGTTCCGCGTGCAACATTAGTATGTGTACATACTTGAGTAGCAATGTTGCAAGTCGAGACTTCTCTGGTATTATTAGAGGATAGCGTTCGTTATATGTCAGGCTTGAGTTGGCAAGCCGACCATTCGCACGAAGCACACCTTTTGTATCCAGAAATGCATTTAGTACTAAGAATGAGCTCTTTTTGTCAATCGGCTTCGATTCTCTTAGTAGTGACATCTCGCAGCTGAAGTGGCGCGACTGGGTATAAGTAATAAGAGCGACCTTTGCCTTTTCTAGGTCTAGGTGCGTCCATGTATCGCCTTGGGGATATACTGTGCGTATTCCCTTAATTCTAAGTTTGAGTCGCTCTATGAAGTTGAGCATGTAAGCGATTACCCTGAGGGCTCGAGGGTATGATGAAAATCGCTCAAGGATGTCGGTATCCTCCAATGTCGTGTGAAAGGAGTCGATTTTCCGACTTTCGGGGGCAATTATATTGCGTATGGGCGATCGTGGCCAAGAATTGGGGGATTCTATTAATCATCGAGGGCCATTCTACCAAAGTGTGGTGGTTGCAAGGTGCAGAGGCTTGCACCCCCTTGTACCTAGGTCAGCAGGATTGTCAGCACTGACTACGTGTCGCAAAGTGGCTGATCCCACTAGATTTGTGACGTTCGATTGGAAATATACGTCTTCCATGCATGTGGAGGTTTTTCTAACCAGGCTAATATAATTTCGGAATCAGACCAGAGATACAATTTATATTTGGTCATATTTGGATGCGTTTGCACCATGGATACTAGTTTGGCTAGTAGTAACGCACCATAGTTCCAGTCGTGGCAGACTTATTTTTTAGCGGAGCCACCTTTGCTTTAGCTACCAGTAAGTGACTGGTGGTCGCTGTGTCAGATTGTGTGCGCACATAGATGGTGGCACAATATGCCTTTTCATGTCGACAATATGCCATGTAGTTTGACTTTGTGCTCTGGGGCATAATTTACCCATCGTGGGATTTGTATCTGTGAGATATCATTCAGATTAACCGCGAACTGGGACTACTTTTCTAAACGAAGTGGTTTCACTTGTTCATCCCAATCAGTTCCGTCTAGCCACAATTCTTGTATTAGAATTTTTGCTTGTATCATAATTGGCGAAAGCCATCCTGCGGGGTCGAAAAGTTTTGCCACCGAGGATAAAATTTGCCTCTTTGTTATAGCTGATAGTGCGGATATTGACTCATTAGTGTATGAAAACTGGTCAGATATCGCATTCCATTGTATCCCCAAAGTTTTTGTTGTGCTTTCCTTTTCGAATTTAAGGAAATTAGTGTCTAAAAGATTTTCTTTAGGTATGTCTTTTAAAATATTAGGGTGGTTCGCCGTTATCTTTTTCAACGGAAACCCTGCTGTATTGAGCGCTTGTGTCACTTGTGCTAGTGACTCGTATGCCTGTGGAAGATTGTGGCGTCCGGACAGAATGTCGTCTACATACGTTTGTGTTTTCAACACTTGTGTTGCCAGAGGAAATTCTGACTTTGTGTCTTCTACCAGCTCGTGGAGTGTGCGAATGGCGAGGTATGGGGCACAGTTTACGCCAAAGGTAACTGTTTTTAATTTAAAGTCGCGTAGTGGACTATTGGGAGATTTTCGGAAAATAATTCGCTGAAAATCTTGATCATCATCATGTACGACTATTTGTCGATACATTTTCTCAACATCTCCATTGAAAACGTATTTGTATATGAGTAAAAACACGTCAAGTGGACCCCCCATTTTCCACTTGGTCATCGAATTTGAATGTGAGTATTTTTTCATAAAGTAGTCACCATGAACAAATAATCCCCCTCCCAGTTTTTTTAAATTTTAATTTTAACTACCTTTTTTTTTTAATTGAAAATTTTTACTACTTTTTTTTTTTAAATTAATAATTAAAAAACTATTGGTGCTTTTTTGATAAAATTTTCAGGAGTTATAGTTCAATACTTGTACTTTCAGAAAATATATATGAATTTTAATTATTTTTATTTTTTCATATTGTTTATTAACTTTTAAATTAACAAATGAACATTTTAATGACTTCTCCCTCAAAATATAAAAAATTTTTTTTTCAGTATTTTGCAATAAATATTCAAGTAACGAAATCCGCGAAAAAATTTGACTGATCGCAATTAGATTAAGCAAAAAAAAATTTTTTAAGACGGGCGATCAGCGCTGCCCGTATAGCGCTCTGCCCCGTATCATTGACTTACCTTTAGATTTACTCCGTAATTATAAGTAAGGAATAATAGTTAATGTTTTAATTAAAAATATCGTTATTTTATGTTTAATTTTATTCAAACAAATGACAGAGATAATAAATCATATATTTTTTTTTATAAATAAAAAACAAAGAAGTTAAATAATTTTTAAATTAATTTTATAACTCATACTTATTGCTTTATTTCTTTTTTTAACTTTATTGGTAACGATTTTAAGGGCTTTGGAGAAAACTTTGCACTCGAGTGATGTATTATTAACAGCTCTGTAATGGTGATATTGGCGTGTATTTTTTATAGTTACACATTGGTCATGACGAGATTTGAACTTTTTCTCATGGAAGTCGTGGTCTTCTTGGGAGCAAAAACCAAAGTTAATTTTTTTAAATGCATTCTTACTCCATTCAAATAATGAAGTTGCATTGGTTATATGATTATCGCTTTCCCGTTGAAGACTTGCACGAAGAGCTTGCCTTTTAAAACTTCCTGCCAAACCATCACATGCCCCTTTTCCGTGAGAAGTCGCAAAAAAATTCCATTCCGCATTCACATTAAAGTCCTTTTTATGATTTATTAAATTCACGAAATTATATTTATTTTTGTACTGAGAAGCGGCTCCGTCCGAAAAGTAGGCTATTTTTTTTATCTTATCTGCTCCAAACTTATTTTTTAGAAATTCAATAAGTTTAAAATTAAAAAGGTGAACAGAGCTCGCGTCGTGACTAACTTTTTCCGAAATAACGACGTAGTTTATATGTTTCATTTCTTCATTTTCTCTATAATACACAACGTAAGGATGAATTGTAGCCTGACTGTTATTCCAATGATGAGATTGGATGGCATTTTGAACAGAAAATGTATAATTTTCAGAAAAATCAAGGCAAACGATAAATTCTCCATCCTCAACAGATTTCTTCTTGTCAGTAAAATATGACGCTTGAGATCGTGCAAGAAAATCATGTCTTAATAACTCAGGCCATTTTTGTCTTAAATCAATAAAAAAATCTTCTTTTGTCTTTGTTTCTTCAATGATTTCAGTTCTAAAAAATTAAAAATGAATTTTAAAAGAAAAGAACATTTGACTGAAAATTTTTTTACCTATCAGTACTTTTCCATTGGCTGTATGTAATTTCATTTACTTCATGGTCGTTGAGCAATAGTTCCAATTTTTTTATAATATTCTCAGCTCCTGGACACTTAGGACACTCAGAAAAGTAACACAATGATGCAGACTCTTGGCAAACAGAGCATTTAATTAAGTCATGTGAGCTTTCTGGAAAAATTATCCCCTTTTTTTTAATTCATTTTTAAATCCAGTTAATTGCAATTTAACATTTTGATGGATTTTACACACACACACATTATGAGTCCCACTTTTGCCGGCAGATATACATTCTCGAGGTCGGATTTGTTGAAATTTTGATAGTCCAATTTTTTCGTCAGGATAAGCGTCAGTAAATTTTTTGTGTATTTCATGAACATTATATAATAATAATCGTTTTTGTTTCTGGATTTTCTTCCCATTCTCAATTACCGAAACATAATCCTTCATACCAGGCATTACGCGGCTGACGTCATCTGATAGATAGAAAGCTTCAATACGATCGACGGTTTCAGTGTTTATAGATTTTCCTTATTTACTTTTAGGCAGCGATGCGAACCCTCGTTCTTGTCTTATTTTTTTTCTGTTATCACCATGCGTTTGGAAACTTTAAACTCTCTTCTTATCATTTTCATCGACCAATCTGTAGGAAGCGTAGTCAAAACCTGAATTGTATCTGCTCTACTAGTTTTATCATTAAAAGCTGATTTAAAGTTATTAAGCAAAAGCTCTTTTGGATTTATTTCATTATTTATATTGTTAATATTATCTGTAAATTTCCTCACAACATTTGTTAAAACTTTATGACATTCTTTCTCACTCGAGACTCTCTTGATTTTGATTGGAGGTTCACCAATTTCCGTTAATAATTTATTAACCTTATCAATTTTTAATTTGCCATCTGCCGGTTTGCATTGAAAAGTGGGATCATTTTCTTCACCATCTTCGATCACATCATTCGACTCCTCAGGATTGTTGACTTCGGGACATGCATTCACCGATAATTCACCAAAAATTTCAGGTTTTCGACCAAAATAAATTGTCCGTTCACATGAATTGCACATATAATTGCCAATAAAATCTTTGAAAACATGAGCGCGATTTTTTGTTATTAAAACTAATTTTTTTATGACTTTTTTATGATTTTTTTTGTTAAATGGATTGCAGCATTTATTTACCCGGGTCATCTTTAACACGTGTTCGTATACAGCGCGTGCACGATAATCCAAGTTGTTCGTTCAACGGAACTCTTCTATTGCGCAATATGCACGCAAAGCCAACTTGTTCGTTCGCGGAATTATGTGTCTCTTTCAAGTATGGTTTTTGAATTAAAAGTATAAACATTTTGGTTTTTTTTTTAAATTGACAATATACATAAGAAAACTAATATAATTACGACTCGTAAAGTTTTTTAAAAACAATAAATAAAATAAATAGCAAAATACTGCTAGAATTTACTATATTGTTTTTTATTTAAAAAAAAATATATGATTTATTATCTCTGTAATTTGTTTGAATAAAATTAAACATAAAATAACGATATTTTTAATTAAAACATTAACTATTATTCCTTACTTATAATTACGGAGTAAATCTAAAGGTAAGTCAATGATACGGGGCAGAGCGCTATACGAGCAGCGCTGACCGCCCGTCTTAAAAAATTTTTTTTTGCTTAATCTAATTGCGATCAGTCAAATTTTTTCGCGGATTTCGTTACTTGAATATTTATTGCAAAATACTGAAAAATTTTTTTTTTATATTTTGAGGGAGAAGTCATTAAAATGTTCATTTGTTAATTTAAAAGTTAATAAACAATATGAAAAAATAAAAATAATTAAAATTGATATATATTTTCTGAAAGTACAAGTATTGAACTATAACTCCTGAAAATTTTATCAAAAAAGCACCAATAGTTTTTTAATTATTAATTTTAAAAAAAAAGTAGTAAAAATTTTCAATTAAAAAAAAAGGTAGTTAAAATTAAAATTTAAAAAAACTGGGAGGGGGATTATTTGTTCATGGTGACTACTTTATGAAAAAATACTCACATTCAAATTCGATGACCAAGTGGAAAATGGGGGGTCCACTTGACGTGTTTTTACTCATATAAGCCAATTTAGTATGAGGAGCATTAAATCTGGCTGAAGCGTGGGTCCCGTAAATAAAATGTCATTTAGGGAATTCCCCGAACTTGATGATTTTGATGCATTAAAGACAACTCTTACCTTTGTGGTTTTTTTGTCTGGCTTTATTACCGCATGATGTGGCAGGTAAAAAGAATTGTATTTACCTTTTATAATTTTTTCGCCAGGGCTGACTTCCTCCATGTGGTTTAAATGGAGGTATTCTTCTAAAACCCTATCGTATTCTGGTTTTAGCTCGCCTTTTTTAAGTAGGTTTTTTTCCATACTTAAAAACTGTTGGATAGCAGAGGTACGAGAATGACCTAAGGCGAGTGTGTGGGGAAATTCTGGCTTTAGTGGTAGTCGTACGACGTATCGGCCATTATCTAATCGAGTAGTTGTGGATTTGTAAAAATCCTCACAATATCGATCTTCTGGGGTTGTGATTGATATGGGGGGGAGTTCTTCTAACTCCCAAAACTTCCTGAGTTGTGTATTGAGGTATTCGTTTGAGATTTCCTCAACTTGAGTTGTCATTGTTGTGACTGGTTCCGCAACTAGTCCGCTTAGGACCCATCCGAAAATGGTATTTTGCGCCAGAAGTGTTTTTGTAATTTTCTCAACACCTTCGAGAATAATTTGAGGTATGAGATCGCTACCTAATAGAATGTCTATTTGAGCGGGAGTGTTGCAGTTGGGGTCTGCTAACTTAAGGTGTGAAACCTTTTGCCAATGCTTGCTATTTATATGATAGCTTGGAAGCATGTTTGTTAGTTGCGGTAAGACAATAGCTTCTGCTTGAATGCGCTTATCCGCTTGGGGGGAAATAAGGGTAATGGGGCAGATTTTGTTTGAGTTTTGTACTACTCTTCCGCCCATTCCCGTAATTTCAAAATTAGCTAGTTTTGTTGGCAGTTGTAGCCTACTTTGTGCTCTTGACGCTATAAAAGATCGTTGAGATCCTTGGTCAATTAAGGCCCTAAGTTTAAACAGTTCTCCTCGGTGCTCGATGGAGACCACTGCTGTGGGTAATAATACACTGCTTTGATTTTCGCTGTGTAGCGTCTGAGTTTTTAAAGCCTTTGAGCAGCATGGTGCTTCTTGGCAATGTTCTGAATTTTGTAAGTCGGGGGTTGCTGTTGCAACTAATCCCGCAGCTCTTTTAACATTAGCATTATTTTGAGCTAGGCTGGAAAAATTTGTAATGTGAAGCATTGAGTTATGTCGTTTATGGCAATAAACGCAATTAAATTTGCTTTCGCACTCTTTGAGCGCATGCGCATGAGACAAACAATTGGTACAAAGTTTTTTTGTTCTTACGAAATTGTTTCTTTCGTTAATGTTTAGTTTTTTAAATTTCTCGCAAGATTTCAGCCTGTGCCCTCCTTTACACAGTTCGCATGACATATGTTTATTTTGTTCGGAGGTGAACGCTTGTGTTTTGAAAAAACTACGATTTAAGTTATTGTTGTTGCTTGCTTGGGGCCTATTGAAGCTTCGATTCAGGTCATGTTGAACGTTTTTAGTTCTGACCATTTTTTTATCTACCCTTTCTGCAATTTCGTATTGGGTAGTTAAGAAATCGTTCATTTGTTGCCACGTTGGGCACTTTTTCCGTGATGAGAGCGATTGCTCCCACAAAAGTAACGATTTTTCTGGTAATGCGGCTGTGCATATATTTACCAGAATGGGGTCCCAATTGTCTGTGGGAATATTCTGTGTCGCTAGAACCGACAAGCAATTAGAAACAGTGGATTGAAGTTTTATAAATTCCTCACTTGTTTCTTTTTGAATTTTTGGTAAATTCATCAATATTGTGACTTGTTTGTCTACTAATATCCTTTCGTTCTCGTAACGAGCTTTTAGGGCTACCCAAGCATAATTGAAATTTTCGTCATTAATAGCGAACTGTTTGACTAATACCCCTGCTTGACCTTTTGTTTTGTATCGGAGGTGATACAATTTTTGTGCATTAGATAATTTTGAGTGGTTTATGTAAACGGCTGTGAACATGTCCCGGAAGGACGGCCATTGTTCATAACCACCATGAAAAATTTCAGTGTCACAGGCGGGCACCTTGAGGTGGATGCCTGAACTCGCCTCTTGGATTTGCACTTGTGGCAGCTCTACTCTCGGTTGTGGAGTAGGTGCAATTGCTTTAATTAATCTCAATTGATCGGAGATCATAGCTCTCGTTTCCTCGTACTGGTCTAAGCAGTGTTCATATTTGGAGTATGCTGAAGATTTGAAATTTTCAGGTAGATCTGATTCGTCAGATTCTACAATTGCGTCATACGCAGCTTGGAGACGTGTCCAGAAATTGCTTAGATTTTCTTTTTTGATTTCTAATACAGATTCAGAGTTATATTGAATCGGTTAAGATGAAAATCGAGTGAAGTATCGAATTAGACTTTCACTCTCAGGAATAAACTTAGTATAGGAAATATCTTTCATCTTTTTTTGCTTTGTAGCACCTTGCTTCGAGCGTGTATGTGGTGTTGATGTGTGGGTCCTGTGGAATGTAGGTTCTTTGTGTGTGGTGTATTGGTGGTTATGGTGTATTCGTGTAGTGGCATTAGGGGGGGGGGGCGGCTTATCTCATTTAGCCAGTCTTAATAAATTTATTATTAATTTTTTGCTTACTAATAGAAATTAAATTTATCACAACAATATTATGTATATGTTTATGTATATTGCTGTGATAAATTTATTTTCTATTAGTAAGAAAAAAATATTTATTAGTATTGATTTCCAAAAGCACAGAAATGATTCTGTGAATTTATTCATTAAAATCGCCACTCAGAAGTCGTTTTATCCCTTGTAAGCGAGCGATTTTCTTAAATCTCACGCTCCCAGATAAAACGATATACCTCGTCCTCGTGGGTCAATTTCAAAAACCACAGAAATGATTCTGTGTGATTCTGAAAGGCCAACGCAGAGTATTTCAATTAAAAGTCACACAAAATAGTTGAGAATTCGCAGAAAGGCAAACGAAAGAAAAAGAACTATAACTTCAATAATGTACAAGCATACAAACATACATATGCGCACACATGTGAATATGTCACCAACCAAAAATTGAAACATTGTTCTACAAAAACAACAACAGCATAAGCATGGCAACATTGTGTTGTGTTGTTGTGTCGGCCGAGCTGTGCCGAAAGAAACGAACAAACGATCGCCGATTGTCACCGCTTCGCTTGCTGCTCGCACATCTTCGCAGACAAGGTTGCGTTACATTCATATGGATGGAGCGAGGTTGCGCAACTTTGCGTTACTTTTATATGGAAGGTTGCGCAACCAGAATCTACCGCAACCTTTTCCGGCATCGTATAAGAAGTATAACTTCAAAAAAAAAAAAACAATTTATAAATTGTAAACAAACATTTCAAACAGTGCACACAAATTAATAATAATAAACATAAACAATTAGTGCACGAATCAACAAGTGAAAAAAAAAACAAAAAAAATCAAACAAACAATAATGAGTGCTTCGCAGCCTCATCAGCAAGGCCGTAGGCATTCCTTAAATGCTTACTTCAGCATTGTAGACCCAACAACAACCACAACTACTGGAAATAAAAAGTGTAACGGCGATGATGAGTCATCGCGGCGATCAGCTGAAAAGGAATCGAAGCAAAGAACGCAGTCAGCAGTAGCAGCCGAAAACAACAATCGGGCAATAACAAATGCCCTGACACCAACCAGCCTGCAGGTACCAACAAACGAGCAGGCAACGAAGAAAATCACAAGGCAAGGTGAGAGTGTACCAACAAAAAAAAGCCCGTCTGTACAAACAGGCATTGACCGCTACGTCAATATAAAGAGGAAATTAAGTCCTTCTAAATCAGCGGTCAATCCTAAAAAATTTCAAGGCAGCACACCAAATAAAAATAAAACGGAAGTTTTAAATGGCAACAGAATTGCCATACTAAGCAATGGTTCAGACGACGATGCGAAGGGTACCACCACAGTCGTTAATGCCAAACCACCTCCGATATATTTGCGCGAGCGTAGCAGTAATACTCTTGTTGCAAAATTGAATGAAATTAAATTGTTGGCACTAACAATTTTTATATAGTGCCTTTGAAAAAAGGCAATATAGACGAAACAAAAATTCAGTCGTTCACTGAAAAAAGTTTCATGGAAATAGTTAAATTTTTGTCAAATAAAAACAAAAATTATTATTCGTATCAACTGAAGAGCTATAAGGGCCTAGTTGTTGTAATCAAGGGTATAGAGTCCGCCGTAGACTCTAGTGTATTGCACTCTACGCAGTGTTTGTGTGGTATGTGGTGATTTACATCCCACTTCGAAATGCACCCTTAAGAAAGAAGAATTAAATAAAAAATGCAGCAATTGTGGAGGAAATCACACTGCAAACTGCAGAGGTTGTCCTGTATATAAAGATTTGAAATCGAAGTTGTCACAGGGCATTCAAGCACGTCGTAACCAAATGTTACAAATACCCCGTAATGAAATTATAGCAACCTCAGAGAAAAGTTCAAATCCTATTACTTCTATCAATAATAATATGCAAGGAAGCTATGCAAATGTGGTGAAAGGCAACACTGTGCAAATGCAACTGCCGCAAAATCCTCCAAATGGAGGTATTGAAACTATGATTATAAATCTTACACAGTGTATGACACAATTTATGTCTACCATGCAAAACATGATTCAGGATTTAATAAAATCACAAAATCAAATGCTGCAAAATTTATTAAGTAAAAAATGAGCTTACTAAATATCTGTATCTGGAATGCCAACGGTGTTAACCAACATAAATTAGAGATTATCAGATTTCTGTCTGAAAAGAATATTGATGTAATGCTTATATCAGAAACTCATTTAACAAATAAAAATAATTTCAATATTCCGGGATTTAGAGTCTATGTCACAAATCATCCAGATGGAAAAGCGCATGGGGGCACGGCAGTGTTGATTAGAAATCGTTTAAACCACTATGCCCTAGAATCGCATGCTACTCCACAGTTACAAGCTACAACAATTTCACTCAAAAATTGGGGTTGTGACTTAAACCTTACTGCTATATACTGTCGTTTTAAAATTACTGAAATCTAATTTAAAGACTTTTTTGGAACACTAGGTCAAAAATTTCTAGCAGGTGGAGATTATAACGCAAAACACACGTACTGGGGCTCACGTCTTATTAATCCGAAAGGACGACAGTTGTACTACACTATTATGAATAAGAATAATAAGCTGGATATAATATCTCCTGGTAAGCCGACATACTGGCCCAGTGATAGAAGAAAAATACCAGACTTAATAGATTTTGCTGTAGTCAAAAATATAGATAGATCGCTTATGACAGCTGATACATGTACAGACTTATCATCTGTACTAATAAAGTTATACGAACAGCCCATGATATTTGAGGCAAAAGTTTCTCTAACATCACATAAAACTAACTGGTTGAAATATAGAAAGTATATCAGCACCCACATCAATATTGATTGCAAAATAAATACAGGAAGAGACATTGATGAAAATATAAGAGAAATTAATGACGTAATAACTAATGCAGCTGTATTGGCAACACCAAAAAGAAATAACAAACCAGTTGGTTTTAGAAAGATCACCAATAATGAAATAAAGAAACTTGTAAATGAGAAAAGGCGAGTTAGGCGGGAATGGCAGTTAAATCGATCCCCTTCAACCCTGCTTCAACTGAAATCTGCTGTACGAAAGTTAAAAAAAGCGCTTAAATGCGAAGAGGAACACAACACTGAAAATTATATAAAGAAACTGTGTCCAAATTCTCGCAAGCAAAATTCTCTTTGGAAAGCACAAAAGTCTTTCAAGCCACCAGTAGATTCCAACATGCCTCTAAGACAGTTGAATGGTAATTGGGCACGTAGTGATGAGGATAAGGCAAATTGCTTTGCAAATCACCTAGAAAAGGTATTTCAACCCAATTGCCCAAAGAACAACTTTGAGTTGCCAACCTTGCCCAATACCGCAAAAGAGTCGCATGTGTCTATTAGGACTTCTACTTCTGAAGTTACTAGAATAATAAAAGAGCTTAACCCCAAAAAATCACCTGGACATGATAATATTACCCCAAAAATGCTAATTGAGTTACCAAATATTGCCGTAAAGGTGCTCTCTTTGCTCTTCAATGCAATTCTTCATCTCGGACACTATCAAAATTCGTGGAAAAAGTCGCAGATCTTCTTGATAGACAAACCTGGGAAAGACTTAACACAGCCGTCTTCATACAGACCAATCAGTCTTCTACCCTGTCTTTCTAAGATATTTGAAAAATTGTTACTATCAAAGATGACTCCTTTCCTCCACGAAAATAATATAGTACCAATGCACCAATTTGGGTTTCGTGAAAAACATAGCACGATTGAGCAAGTAAATAGAATTACTAACGAAATAAGAAAAGCATTTGAGCACAGAGAGTACTGTTCAGCTATATTTCTAGACGTGGCTCAGGCGTTTGATAAGGTATGGCATGAGGGCCTTTTATACAAGATTAAAAATATTCTACCTTCAAAATTATATAAAACATTGGAATCGTATTTAAAAAATAGAAAATTTATGGTAAAAGTGGGAGATTTCATATCTGATGAAAGACAGATATATACAGCAGATCTTCCAACAGCTAACAATGTATTAACTTCTACTTTTGCGGACGACACAGCTATAGTGAGCCGTAACAAATGCCACATAATAGCATCAAGAATATTAGCCGAGCACTTAAAGTTTGTCGAAGAATGGCTAGCTAACTGGCGTATAAAGGTAAATGAACAAAAGTGTAAGCATGTTACATTTTCGCTTAAGGTTGGTACGCAGCTCTCAAGTAACTGCTCAAGAAAAAAAATACATTATTTCTGAAGTAAGTTTGACAGCTGGTTACGCATTGTGAATGATCCACATTAGAAGAGCAAGAGAGAATAAACAAAGTAAACAAACTTTGTGCGTATGTATGTATGTATGTATGTGTATGGTAACACAAATTTTTTCATTGAGATTTAAGGAATGTTGTTGATGATTGGTTGGTTTTATACAACATTTCAAAATGGAATATACTTTATAATAATGATTTCAACTAATTTAGGATGAACTTGACGATTGCTTCGAATTTCCCTCAAGAAACAATTGTTGATTTGATGTTTCTTCGCAAAACCAGGTTTGCCATATTCACATTTTACTGAAAAAAAGTATTAAAAATTAGTACTAGATTTCTTGAGAGCTGCGTACTAGCACAAGTAACTTTATCGCAGGAACGTTTCTGGACCGTTTCTTAAGCGTTTTTTTATATGAAGTTTTTACGTTTCTTGAGAGCTGCGTACTAAGCTTTAGACCAAAAATGTGTCCAGCAATAAAAATTAACAATATTTTAGTACCCCAAGCGAATGAAGTAACCTATCTTGGTATTCACCTAGATAGAAGACTTACGTGGAAAAAACATATATCTAGTAAAATAACTTGCGTGAAGATAAGAGCTGCAAATTTAAATTGGCTATTAAATAAAAACTCCAAACTTAACCTAGACAACAAAGTGCTTTTATATAATGCGGTCATAAAGCCGATTTGGATGTATGGCATTCAACTGTGGGGTACGACCTGTGCAACTAATATAGACATAATACAAAGGTTCCAATCAAAAATGCTTAGATCAATCACGTGTTCACCATGGTACATGCGTAATGAGAATATCCATAAAGACCTTGGTATTTCTATGGTAAGGAAAGAAGTAGAAGACATCAGAATTAAATATATATGTATGTAAACTCCGTGATCACCCAAACCCTTTGGCTAATGCTTTGGTACATTCCTGCAATCAAACACGCCTTAAAAGAAGAGATATGCCCGCGTACTGAAGAGCAATGTATCACCAAAACACCTCAATCATTTGCTTGAGCGTGTCTAGTTTTTAAATAGGTTTAAGATTTTATTACTTATTGTTAGGCTTTCAAAACAAAAAGCAGATTCAATAAATAAAAACGATATTGAAACAAAAAAAAGTAATGTTTTGGTTAATTTTATGCATCACAACTTGTTTCCGTTAAAAACACAAATATGTACAAACAAACTATACATACATATTCGCAGGGCAATTCTCGATCTGATTGGTTCAATTACAATCACTCAAACGCACAGTTGATCGATGTCTGAGTTTTCGTGCATCGTTGGACAAAACAAATAAACTCGTCGTATTTTAATAGAACTAGGTGTATGAAACTTTATTGGTTCACAGCATGGCCGAAGAGTGGTGGAGATTGCTTTCGGTCATTTAACCACCCCCCCCCCCCCCCACCCCATAATTGCTTATTAGAGTCTAAGAGCCCGTGACATCCAGACCTTCGTCATTTTATAAAAGCTGAGAGTTTGTTGAAGTATGCTTTGAACATAGGTAAGAGCGATAGCAAAATGTGAAAATCCAGTCATCTCGGCTTTCAGGTGCATAAAATAACAGCCAACCTTCGTTATTTTATAAAGCGTAATTTTTTAATATGTTATTCGGAATAACATTACAAACCATCTTATTTATTGCCAGACACTTTTTATGGTGGCAATCCCTTGCCAGACGCCCTAAAACTTTAATAAATTTTAATTCTACTTTCGTTATAGTATAAAAGTTAAAATTTATACATGTTATTTGGGTGACTATTAGAAGATGTTTTCTCAGTTGCCAGACAGTTTCGACAGTTCCTACCTAGGCCAGACAAACATATTGGGTCCCAATACCAAGGGTATAGGTACGAGCGCGAGGCAATATACAATCGTATAGGTGCGAGTGAGATAGCGCGTCAGGAGCGATCGAATGATGTTATTGTGTAATTATTTACGACTTAATATTTAAATAAAAGTTTAAAAATTAACCTATTTGGTAAATTACTAAATAAAGTGTAAATTTAATGCGAAATTAAACTTCTCATTCAAATTTGATTGCATAGCTAATACATAAAAGGAATGAAAATATTTCTTTTGTAATTACGACATGTAGGCTATAGAAATTATTTATCATATCTAATTAATAGAAATATTTATTTAAATTTTCAAAGAAGCGCATTGTTTCTTTTGAAATTTACAAAATTATAAACATTCTTCATAGCTTTCATTATTAATATGATTTCGTAATTTTCTTCATACTCTTCATCACTGCTGCACCATATATCTTCTGGCTCATTGTCAGTGTCATCTTCTTCGTTAGTTTCTGTAAAAAAAGTTACACAATTATGAAAAGTAAAAATTTATGTATAATAATTTGAAGTAATATGTATATACCTGATATAGTTTGCAGTGCATCACTGACAAAATTCGGTAACTGATCGCCTTCAAACCATTTAAAATTGTATTGGCTGTTAACTTGTACCCAACCATTGTTTGCTGGTTCATGTATTGATGGAATTTTCTTATGAGCATTATTCCAAATGCTGGATATATAATTAGCACGTCGAAATTGTTGGAATAGCTCTGATTTACAGGGTGGCAGACTGTTCCCATCAAAATTGCATATTTTTTTTCGCTGAAACGCTTCATTAACATCGCAGACCGTATAATTATTAATAAACAATTGAAGACGGGCAGCATCAACATCAATTATCGTACCAACATTATATATATCACATATGAACTGCTGTATTATGTCAAAAGTGCTTTGTATTTCACTATCATCTTCAAATAATTGAGTGTCGCCGAATTTTATAAATGCCTTTTGATATTTTTCTGTAGTAATTAATATTTTGTACGGTCCTAATTTTCCTTTTCGAAAAAAATCTGAGTTATAATCGCAACCTGTGATTGCATGAAACCCAGGTAAGCTTTCGCAAATGGAGTCGCCTAACTTGGTGTGTATCTTTGTGAGGTCTACATACCTTAAATTATTTCCAGTACCTGTTAGCATCCAAACACGGGAATCATTTGGTATATGGTGCATATGACCAAGCATGATGGCAGCAATATCGGTATCGATACTTCTGATAACTATATTCGCTTGCGCTGAGTTATTGATGACATGAAATATTATTTTAGTATTATCCTCTTAATGTTGAGGACATGATAACTCTTCCACAATCCTGGATTCTACGCTGTTGTACCCATTAACAACAAAAGACTGGCAATGTTTAAAATTGATATGGATGGTTTTATTACCAATAAATGGCGCCATTTCGTCCAGTGGCCCAATGCGATATAAAAAAGTCAACAAGAGCCGTTTTAAAGTTAGAATTTTTTAATTCTTTTGAAAATTACTCGGCCGAATTTGATCAGTTCCAGTTCGCTGGGTATGTTCGTAATCTTTGATCGATGGTGTAAAGTATTGGTCGAATATAACGTCAACTCGTGATGCTCGCATTTGAGTAACCATTTGCAACATTTTTTTTAGAACTGCTGCCGAATGTGTTTGGAATATTTTTCATCGTATGCAACATGAAGAATCCATCAATTATTACGACATCTACATAACGTGGTGGTTCATGCTCTACCTCTTTTTCCAAACATTTCATTAAGGCAGATTTATCCGTCTTGCAAATGGTACCATCCAAATGGCACATGGACAAAGGCACTGAGGTAATTGGATGTGATAAAATTTTCAAAATATCTATAGTATGATCCATGAATATTCCCAGCATACGTCCAAACAGATCTCTCTGAATTTTAACTTCTTGTATTGTACCACCAACTCGAATTTTATTTTTTTTTCTCATAATCTTTTGAAAAATTATTCATAGGTAGTCTAGGAAGATGGTAGTGAAATACAAAGCACTTTTGACATAATACAGCAGTTCATATGTGATATATATAATGTTGGTACGATAATTGATGTTGATGCTGCCCGTCTTCAATTGTTTATTAATAATTATACGGTCTGCGATGTTAATGAAGCGTTTCAGTGAAAAAAAAATATGCAATTTTGATGGGAACAGTCTGCCACCCTGTAAATCAGAGCTATTACAACAATTTCGACGTGCTAATTAATTATATATCCAGCATTTGGAATAATGCTCATAAGAAAATTCCATCAATATACTTCAAATTATTATACATAAATTTTTACTTTTCATAATTGTGTAACTTTTTTTTACAGAAACTAACGAAGAAGATGACACTGACAATGAGCCAGAAGAAATATGGTGCAGCAGTGATGAACAGTATGAAGAAAATTACGAAATCAATATTAATAATGAAAGCTATGAAGAATGTTTATAATTTTGTAAATTTCAAAAGAAACAATGCGCTTCTTTGAAAATTTAAATAAATATTTCTATTAATTAGATATGATAAATAATTTCTATAACCTATATGTCGTAATTACAAAAGAAATATTTTCATTCCTTCTATGTATTAGCTATGCAATCAAATTTGAATGAGAAGTTTAATTTCGCATTAAATTTACACATTATTTAGTAATTTACCAAATAGGTTAATTTTTAAACTTTTATTTAAATATTAAGTCGTAAATAATTACACAATAACATCATTCGATCGCTCCTAACGTGCTATCTCACTCGCGCGTATACGACTGTATATTGTCTCGCGCTCGCATACCCTTGGCATAAGGACCCAATATGTTTGTCTGGGCCAGGTAGGAACTGTCGAAACTGTCTGTCAACTGAGAACACATCTTATTATAGTCACCCAAATAACATGTATAAATTTTAACTTTTACACTATAACGAAAGTAGAAGTAAAATTTATTAAAGTTTTAGGGTGTCTGACAAGGGATTGCCACCATAAAAAGTGTCTGGCAACGAATAAGATGGTTTATAATGTTATTCCGAATAACATATAAAAAAATAAGCATTATAAAATAACGAAAGTTGGCTGTTATTTTATGCACCTGAAAGCCGAGATGACTGGATTTTCACATTTTGCTATCGCTCTTACCTATGTTCAAAGCATACTTCAACAAACTCTCAGCTTTTATAAAATGACGAAGGTCTGGATGTCACGGGCTCTTACTCTATTACACGCTGTACGGATGAATACGTTCTTCCAACAGTTTCACCAATTTTTCTGCAACTTTCGCTATCTTTCCATTATTTAATAATATTTTTTTTTTCTGACGCACTTATTTCTTTTCTTTGGATTCCATTTCTTTAAGATAATATTAAAACGTGTCACAAGCTCTTGAAACGATTAATTACATTTAGGCTACGTTTATGACCGAGCGGATTCGCGTCACGCGATGCGATGAAAATCGCTCTATCGCTACCACCGGTTTCGCCATCGTAATCGCTAGCGATTGAGCGTTTACAGTACAGCGAAATCAGAAAGCTATTGAAAATTTATAACGTCAAATCCGTTCGTAGACTCTTTTACTTTGCATTAAAAAAAGACATGTGTGCACGTGTTCGTAAAATTTTGCTTACAGAAAGTAGTCTTTTAGTGCGTCAGCAGATTTTAAGATTTTGTAAACAGAAAAGATTCTAAAAGCATTCAATTTGCAAAGAACGCAAAAGCCATGGAGAGTTCCATCATTTGCACACCCGCCTTCTACAATATCCTGAGAAATTTATGGAGTATTACTGAATGAGAATAGACACGTTTAATTATATCTTGAATAATATATCCAAACATATAGAAAAAAATACTAGAAATCAGAAAACACCAATTGATGCTGTAGAAAGGCTCGCACTGACCATAAGGTAAGTAATATACAATATTATGTATCCAATACATAAATTTTTATTCAATTTCAATATTTATTCTTGTTCACTTACATATGTAAGTATGTATTTAATATGATATTACACACATTAATATTAAGTAGCTTAATTAAAATTTTGCGCATTTGGAAAAATGAAGCTGTTTGAGTCCTGCGTTTCAATATTTGCGCGGCTACTCACATAACTAATAAAAGAAACTGGTGTAACCGATTCCTGATTATCTCTGCCGTACATGATGTCGGACAGAACCTCCCGCATTTTTATGCGAAATTTTTCTTTCCTTCACCCATATTTTTCATGTACTTTTCGAAACTCATAAGAAAATGGTAGTCATCATCCTCCTTATCGTTGCTTTTTTCTAGGAGCTTAAGCTTCTTTTCCTCCAACTCCAAAAACGCTGAGCTTTCTGTAAGTTTTTTCTTTAATTTTTTAGGTGTAGGCTGCATCAATTTTATGGATTCAGGAGTTTCCGATTTATCTTCATCATCAAGTTCCACCAATTCATCATAACTTGTTTCATTGATCAAGTTACCTGACATGGAGCGCGATTCCATAATATCTTGTAAAAAACACATATCCTTAAAATGTGTCCATTTTGAATGCGGCATTGCAGCGCTGCCTGAAGCCACCACAGTTTCCTTACGAAGTTCTCTACGATAGGTGTCTTTCAAGTTTCTCCATTCTTTTGCACCAGAGCCAGCTGAAACACATGTAAAAGAATAATTTCGTTTAAATTTATTTTCAGGTTTTTAGCAACGGGAAATTCATTCCGATCTTTGGCTTTTTCTTATCGCATAGGAATTGCTATAGTGGCCAAAATTAGGAGAGAAATATGTGCCGCCCTTTGGACGTCTCTGGTTTCCAAACATTTGAATCGCAAAACAAATGAAGAATTTATAAAAATAGCAGACGAATTTTACTCCAAATGGGGATTTCCGAATTGCATTGGAAGTATTGACGGTAAGTTGGAGCATATGGCAAACAGAGTTGCATTTGTGAAGCTTGAACATTACATCAGCTTATAGAAACTGGAGAATATGAAATTACAGAAGAGCGGAATCTACCAGGCACAGAAATTGCAGCACCATTCGTAATGCTTGGGGATGAAGCATATCCACTCAGAAAATATTTATTGCGCCCATATTCTAAAACAAATTTGAATAATGACTCTGAACTATTCAACACAATGCTATCTTAATCCAGAAAATCCATTGAATGTGCTTTTAGTATTATTACAAACAAATGGCGTTTACTAGCCAAATCAATCGAGACTGATATTTATGGTGCAGAACTATTTGTTAAAACTATTTGTTTGCTACCCAATATTATAATTGATAAAGAGGGAGTTTGTATGCAAACCTTAATGCAAGTTCAGCAAACTATTCCCATAAATATGAATAAGCAGAGGCTGTATAACAGAAGCTCTGAAGCTGCTACGACTATACGAAACAATTTTAAGGAATATTTTGTTCAAAAAAATGTTATATTCACTTAAGTATAGGTTGTTTATTACATAAAAATAAAATAATACTATTACTTACCTTCCAAACCGCATTCTTTTTCTACTTCTTCCCAAGCTTTTCTGATTTTGTTTCTATTATGATAATCTGGATGAGGCAGATTCCACAAACATTCTTTATTTCGCACTTTTTCAATAAATTTGTTAACGCGATTCGCTCAACTGAATCAAAAATTGTGATCGCTGATTTTCTTCGCTAGCAGTCGCTCCATTTTCGCTGAAACCGCTTTTCGCTGAATCGCTGCACGATAAACACCTCCGTATGGATTTAAGTATTTGATCGCTAGTAGCGATTTTCATCGCATCGCGCGACGCGAATCCGCTCGGTCATACAAAAACGTAGCCTAAAAAATAATAGCACCAACGCAAAGAGAAGAAACATATAGTACATTTGTATGCACAAAAAAAGTATCGGCATTTTCAGTTCAAGCAGACTTTGTGGTGCTATTCTGAAAAACCTCACAACCGGTTGCGAGGTTTATTTTGTGAGGTTATTCGTGCTCAAACTTTACAAGAAAAACACACAAAACACTCACCACATGGGTTGGAAAGCACTTGGTTGTGAACCAGCTTAACATAAACAAACAAGACAAACTAAAGGTTAGGTTCCAGCTCTAAAGTAAATGCTGAAGAAATTATTGATATTATTTCTTTCGTGTGAAATAGTAGTCAGCAAGAAGTTTTGACATTTCATATCGCACCGTGAATGCTAAACAGTAGAAAGAAGAAGAGTGTGAAAATTAATCAAACGTAGATATTTGAGGAAAGCAATTGGTAAGTTTCTATTTTGTATATTTAATTTATTTAAAAATATCATGATTAATGATTATTATTTATTTTACAGTCGGTCAAGTGAAAAACTAATAAAACGGAATAGAAATTTGAGCAGGAGTAATTGTGTATGTGTATAAAAAAGCAAAGAGTTATTGAAACGTAAAAGATATTAGAGCAAAGCAATTGGTAAGTTTCTATTTTGTATATTTAATTTATTTAAAAATATCATGATTAATGATTGTTATTTATTTTACAGGTGGTCATTTTTAGTATCCATAATGGAAGACGAAGAGTAGATTTTATATAATATTTTACCAAATTATAGTGTCTATACAAATGTATTTCTTATATTTTAGGTTAAATCTTATGATGTTGTTGAACTGTGGCGCATTCATGACCATCATAGAGTCTGGAAAAACCAAATTAAGACGCAGGAGACCCTGTCATTGGGCGAGCCCTTATCTCAAGGCGAGAAATGAGAAGGGGAGGTTTTTCACCGACTTCAAAAACTTACGGAACGATCCATCTCGTTTCATCGAAAATTTTCGTATGCCACCAAGTGTATTTGATGAGCTTTGGGAAATACTGGAACCACATCTGCTTCCAAAGCGGAATACTAGACCGAACGATTTCATTCCTACTAAAGCTAAGTTAGCAATTGTACTAGAGTATGTTATAAAAAAAGATACTATATTAGCACAAATAGGATTTAACCGCTATGATTTTTCTTTTTTTCAGGTACCTGGCTTCTGGAGATATACAACGCCATATTGCCTCCTGCTATCGTATTAGCAAGCAGCACTTTGGTAGAATCGTGTCCGATGTGTGTAAGGGAATATGCAGCGTATTGAAAAATGAAATTCCAGATTGGACAGAACACTCGTTGTTGGAGATATCGAATTGCTTTCGAACACAATGGAATTTTCCGAACTGCGTCGGGGCTATCGATGGCAAACACATAGCTATCAAAGCCCCACCAAAATCTGGAAGCATATTTTATAATTACAAAGTAAGTGAATACGTACATATACATATATGTAGATTATAATACCCTCGTGCGGTAGTTAATAATTTTTATTAATATGTTTTTATTATAGGGATTCCATTCTATTGTGTTGATGGCCACATGTGATGCCAATTATAAATTCACATACGTCGATGTTGGTGCTTACGGAAGCGAAGGAGACTCCAATATTATGAAGAATTCGAGATTTGGTATCAGCATACTTAATGACAGCTGCCAATTTCCGGCCGACGGCTTTATTGATGGCAAAAAAGTACCATACTTCATTGTAGGAGACGACGCATTCCCACTGTGCAAACGTATTATAAAGCCTTACAACAGCAAACACCTTTCCAAAGAGGAACAGATTTTCAATTACCGTTTAAGTAGAGCAAGACGGTGTATTGAAAACGCGTTTGGAATTTTGAGTGCAAAATGGCTTTGCCTCAGAAAGGTATTATTTTGTCATCCGGATCGGGCACGATCGATTGTTTCAGCATGCTGCCTGCTTCATAACTTCCTCATCAATAAATGTGGACAAACTTATAATCCCCCTATCTTCTCTGAATTCGAGGGCATCGATGGATTCTGGGAATCAGGAGAATGGGAGACTATACAACAACAAGAAGGCCCTTTAAATGATTTAGGTACCTACCGGGGAAGAGCATCAGATTATGGAAAATATGTACGAAATGTTTTAAAAGATTATGTAAATTCTAATCTGTTCCATGGCAAAATAATGCAACATTTCTTTGAATTTTTAAATATTTATGTTTATTTATAAAAACAATAATTGGTATTTATTTTATGTAAACCATGTACAGTGACTCACACGTCTAACCGGACGCGCGCATTTCCAATGATGGCACCCTCCAATCATATAGTGAACATCTTAAAAATGATACATATGATACATCAAATTAAAGGAAAAATCTTCTATTTTATTTTAAGAAACTTAAAAATGGTAATAAATTTATTCACTGCAAAAAATTTAGAGAAATAGCTCGAAACATATAAAATTCGTTCCACACAACTAACCGGATTTTTTAAAAAGCTAATGATTACTTATATTTCGTAGCATATCCTTTTGCAGATAAAACTGCTTCTAGTCGCCTTGGTATAGAGGCGACAAGTTTTTGACAAAATTCTGGTGGTATTGCGTTCCAAGCCTCCAAATTAGCCCTTTTGAGCCCAGGAACATTGGAATACTGTCTTTAGTACACTTTTCGACTGACTTCTTGTCATACGTGCTCAATAACGTTCAGATCTGGGGATTGGGCAGGTGTCCCCAGTACATGAGGGCAATTGTATATTAACCAAATACGAGCAATCTCCGATTTGTGCTTCGGATCGTTGTCTTGGTAAAATGTAAAATTGTCTTTAATTCCCAATGTGACACATGACTGCTTTAAAATTTCCTTTAAAATGTCGAAATATTGGAAACCATACATAATACTTTGCACAAAATGCAGGTTGACCCTTCCTTTAGCCGATATACATCCTAAAACCATTACTGACCCACCACCCTGCTTAAGTGTTGCCCTAGTATGTTTTGGCAAGTAAGCTTCGTTGGGACGCCGCCATACAAAACTTCAGCCATCAGATCCCTGCAAGTAAAACTTACTTTCGTGTGTGAAAAGAACCTTGAAAAAGAAGTAATAATACTGTTTTATGATTACTAAATCAAAATTATGCCATTTGCCCTTTGTAAAAACTCATCAAGCCTTTTTAAATGCAATTTCGCAAATTCTAGCCTATTCATTCTATTTTTTTCGTGTATGTACGGCTTTTTTACAACTGCTGTACCATGTAAATCGAAGCTTCTAAGTGTGCGGCGAATTGTTTCAGCTGAAACCTTCTTCCCTTTTTCATTATCCAATATGTTTCTTACATTTTCCGCCGAGGAAAATGGATTTTTTTCAACAATTTTCAGTGTAAACTCTTCTTCGGCTTGTGTTAGCTTCTTTCCTTGACCAGCTCTACTAATATTATTGATCCTATTTTCCTTCTCAAATATTTTTATAATATCGAAGACAGTTGAATTAATTCTTTTCACAATCTCCGAAATATCTTTAATGGTTTTCCTTTCTTCCCGTAACTGAATAATTAGCTTCAGAATTTCGATACGTGGGGGTGTCATATTGTTGTGTGGCTAACTCACAGACTTACCGGTAACTCCTAATATGCAGAAAAGAATATTCAGTGTTTATTCCAGCGGAATTCCACAACGATCAGAAGTATCGTTACTTGTAGAAGGTTACTTCTAGTAATTTTCCGGTTAGTTGTGTGGAACATATTTTATATGTTGCGAGCTATTTCTCCAAATTTTACGCAGTGAATAAATTTATTACTATTTTTAAGTTTCTAAAAATAAAATAGAAGATTTTTCCTTTAATTTGATGTATCATATGTATCATTTTTAAAATGTTCACTATATGATTGGAGGGTGCCATCATTGGCAATACACGCGTCCGGTTAGACGTGTGAGTCACTGTATATATGTTTTTTATAAAAAGAAGTTTGATGTTTCCAAATTTCGAGTTTATTTATTTCATAACTAATCAGAAGATAAGTGAGTATAAAAAGATATTTATTTTAATTTTTTGATTTAAGTTCATTAACTTTCTGTAACAGCATACTGTAAAATTCCATACACATATCATCACCAACTGACCGTGGAAGTTTATTCAACAACCACTCAAAACTTGTGCATATGATGAGTTGTTCTTTGCTGCTACCAAATCTTCTTGCTTCTTTAAAATGTTGTTGAACCGATTCCATGCCTCGTCATTTTGGCTTCCGCGAAACGTACGACTACTTGTGGTGGGTGTTGGATTCTGCAAAATACACAAACAAAAAATAAAACATGCACATTATATACATCCATTTACATGCACATTATATACACTTACATAATCATATTGCGGAACACTTAACACCTCCTCATTCGCTCTATTGATCGGAGAAGATGAATCAAAATCTTCAAACGTTGGACTTGTGAAAGTTCTGCGAAAGCACAACAAAAATTTATGAAATTTTAAAATAATATATATAATATTTAATAGACTTACGTTCTTTTGTGTGATGTATTTGGTAAAAATGCCATTTCTTCAGCAAATTCCCAATCAATCGCGTCTGAAAAAAAAGGCTCCTCCAGGGTTTCTCCACCTGCGCTACCACTTTTATGCTTGCGGGCCACTTTGGCGTGATAGCGATAGCTCTCCCGTAAGCTAATCCATCCAGCTTTGCACTCACTAACTATATAAACATAACAAATAAAATGAAATTAAGAGATTCATAAAATGAAACTTTAATTTATATACACTTACCAGTTTTGCCAACGGAATTGCTTATGTGCAACCAGGCCTGCTCCACAGCATTTTTATTTGAATGCATAACGTTTGTTATGTCCCATATTCGGGGCCATTCTTCCACTGCTTTAATTAGTTCTCGTTTTTCACCCGCTGTGAAATTTTTTATCCTCTTTTGCCGCTTTGCAACAGGTGTTAAGTCATCCATTTCCAAGGAATAAACGAAATAACATACAAAATTCAAATAAACCACCAACTTACTTCTTCTTCCCACTCAATTTGCGTCAGAAATATATAGAAACTGTTATGTTTCTTCGCAAAACCAGTGTTGCCTATCCACAATTTATAAAATAAAAGTAGTAAATATACTTACTGAATTTCTTGAAAGCTGGATGTTGCCACAAGAAAATTTAACATTAGAAAACTTCTTGATCATTTCATAAGCGTTTTTT
>NW_026038232.1:0-45275 GCF_023373825.1 Bactrocera dorsalis
ATGACAAATTGAATATTCTTGAAAACATTTTCGCAGATATTGCTCTTTGGGAACGTTTGCGGTCCTGGTTATATCTCTTGCGTAAACACTAGACAATAAACTGTGGGCTATTGGTGGCAATCTAATTCTGCTAACAAGTCCCATGTGTATCAGTCCTTGATGAAGAAAACTCCTGTTGGATAGAAAGTTGCTCATTACCCGCACGCGAAGTGCGTAACTGTATTTGTTGTGCCTGCGCCCTTGCTGTCGTCGATGTGAATCAAATAATTTAATTATTGTTCCCTTTTTCGATTTAACAAATTATTTTATAATAAATTTATCTTATCAAACTAATATAAACTTTCACTATTGCCATACAAAAATTAATTGATTTTAGAAGCATGGGGGGTGGTGCTAAAGGCGCTTGAACTGAAAGTTTGGGAATCCGTTAATATGAGACTCATTCTAAAACCGGTGTGAAACCACCAATTTGACGACAACTGTTGTAACTACATAATATATATTTGCATTGATAATGTATATTTGCACTTGATCTATAAGAGCATGTTTATACTCTTGGCATTTACGAAAAATATGTACGAGAGCAAGAGAGGAACAGCTCTCTTAAGAAGCGTGGTGGTGGAAACAAAAATTAATAGGTGCTCTTGTAACAATCACAGATGCGACACTAATAGAAAGGTGAAAACATAACATTAAGATGCGAATAAAACCTCTTCGAAATAATTTTGTTTATGTAGAGACTAGCGGGCCCGGTGACTGCTTTTTCGCACGGCCAAAACAGAATAAAGAAAAGAAACACACTTTGTTTTTTATAAAGTTGGTTTTGTTCCCTAGTTATTCAACTTTTTAATTCTAGTTTCTTACATTCTTAGAGTATGGGTAGGGTCCACTTTAAAACTATCTAGAGCTCTTTCGTAGAAACATTTTTGGTTTTGCCCAATGATTTGTTGTGTAGCTGCAGCAGGAACAAAACAACCAAAAACAAAAAAAAAAAAAAACACTACACTGAAGGCTTGCCAACACGTGGCGCACGAAACATATAACTGGCCGTGTTGAAAAGCAAGGATATTCTAAATCAATTCCACAGAATGTCCAACGATTTGCCCTTGCGCTTTATTTATTGTAATAGTAAATGCAAGACGTCCTTGGAAATTGGTAGTCTTTTCGAATTTCAAAAGGTAAATCTGATGAGAATCATTGGAATGCGTGGAATCAATACATCTTCACCTTTAAACTTCCCCATTAAAATTGTTGCTGTCGATCAAATTTGTTTATGACCCTTTTTTAAAACCGCTAATCTTGTCCCCATTGCATAATCGTGATTTGATTTATATTTCGAAGCATAATGATGGGAGCACCCACTTTCACTTTGTAAACGATGAGGTGGTAAAAAAAAATTTTCCCCCCAAACTCCCCCCCCCCACCGGGTAAATCTAAGGAATTCAAAAATTCAGTCGGATAATTAACAGCGTCGTCTTGATTCGTAACCGTGCCAACTGATTGATATTGTTTACAACCAACGCCAGGAACATGGGTTAAAGATGTCTGCATTCGTTTGACCACGTCCCTTTATTTTTAGCGGCCAGTAATAGCTCTTTCAGCCAACCAATTATGATTGCCATAATTTTTCTGCAATATTTGGAAAAACACTTGACACCGAATATCTTCTTTTGTTTGGGTGCAATATTACAAAAAGTTATCTTTAAAGTGATTGAAGCCAGTTTCACGATCACCAGCAAGTTGACCATTGCCTATTGCCAACAGTTTTGCCTTGAAAATGTGTCGGCCGTTGGATCGTTTTGATTTGTGCTCGCACATTTGTAGTCAATTGAGTATTTTTACATGTTCCCCCCATAAATTAAGATGACTTTTAAACAATATGCTTTTAAATTCTATCTGCTGGTGTTGAACGGGGAAATCCACCAGGCAATGTCCTGACGAAAATCCCCCCAACCCCCCCCTCAGGCCCCAAACATCGAATCAAAGCGCCACCAAATATCTGTTGATCATTACTAAGCAAGTCTTGCAATGTCCTGTCTAACGCTTCCACTGATTTCTTATGGGCCATTGTACATTCATCCCACACTTTTAATTTGCATTGTTGCAGACTTTGCCCATTCCCGAATTTTTGGAAACATTACAGGTGGGATTTTCATTTACATTCATATTCAGTGGTAATTTAAGTGCAGAATGGGCTGTCCGACCACCATCTAATAACGTCGCTGCTATTCCAGATGATGCAAGTGCCAATGCTATATTACTCTGTGATCTTATAGTCGCTAATAGCAAGGAAATCAGAAATGTTTTGCCAGTTCCTCCTGGAGCATCTAAAAAAAACATTCCTCAAGTTTCGTTTCGTACTGATTCCATTATGGCATCACATGTGTGTCTCGGTTCTGGATTCAATTTACGCAAATTCAAGTTTACAAATGTGGTCAACTCATTCAAATCATATTGTTTTTCACGGTTTATTTCTTGATTGAATGCATCATGCATTGGTCGATTTGGAGCTGCCAAACCCAATTGTGTCAGTGCTTTATTTGCAATTACCAAACAAATATCTTCAATGATAATCAATGCCTCATTAAACATTTCAAGTGTAATCATTAAATAGTTATATCCTGCAATTCGGCGCATTCGATGCAAAATGTCTTCGGTTATAAAATCCTTAAAATTTTCCCATAATTACAATGGATCAGATAGAAAACATGTTGCGATAATAATAGTACATAAATGTTCGTATTTCATGAGGAGAACCTGTTGCTGATGCATCCCTAAGTGTCGCATCCCAGTGATTATCATTTTCCAGTAAATGCAATTCCTGACATTCTTGACGAAAAGTGTGACCCCGTTACCTCTTTTCAAACGCAAAAACATGTAGGCCCACGAACATAAATCAATAATAGACGCAAGTAAAAACATTCAACATGACTGGGATGCACTGTGTAGAGACGTCCAATGGCATCACTTTCAAAAATGCCAGCATAACCTTGAACTGGTCTTCCTTGCTTACGTCTGTTCCATTTCTTTCCAGATGCATTCCAAGTGTAATATGTTGGTACTTGTGAATAAAGCAATGTTTTAGCAAATTAGCATCTAGATTATTGACTCGTAGATTTATTGATTTGCCATTATCATCCCTTGAGCGTCGGCGATACAATGGGTAACCATCTTTTCCATTAATTGTCTCGGAAATCAAATCTCTGGGATACCGCTTCGTGCATTTCCCACCTTTCATACATGGCCAATTAATATTTAGAACACCACATGGACTATGAATCATACTTTTTGTAACAACATCAAATAAGCCTGCATCCTGATCAGGAATTTCTGCTGAGATAATGTCATCTATTTGATCGCTTGTTATTTTGTTGACTAACCATACCAAAATATGGGCATGCGGTAATCCTCTCTTTTGCCATTCCACCGAACACATCCAACATCGAACTTCGCCGAAAACTTGATGTTTAACAATAAAATCCATCAATGACTTCAGCTTCTGTCTAAATACTCGTCCAGTTATGTCATGACGGTCTGTAGAAGATTACCCTACAGATAAATATTGCTTGATTTCATCCCATTGTGGATTACATGTAAATGTAATAAACAAATATGGTCGACCATACAAACGAACATAGCAATAGCATCTTGTGCATATTCATGCATGTGCCTTGGACTGCCTGTGTAACTTGCTGGTAAAATAACAACTTGTTCAACATTGTCAACATTTCCATCATTATTGATTGCATCGCGGAGATGTATATACTCTTCTGATCGGAACTTCCGTTGTTTGAATTGAATAAAGTTCAAACGCTCTGTTTCTATACATATCATTCATACATGTCTACGACTATTGATGAAAGAGACATTTCAAAATATGATTTTCCTGATTTTGTCGCATCATAATTCTATGTGCATAACCACAAACTTATGCAAACTGTAATCAATTGCGTGATTATATCTAAATCTAGCACCAACAACAACAAACAACATTAACGTAGATTTGTGCGGCACGCCTTCGAAAATGTTGATTAATACTTGTCGGCCTACGATCTGAAACCGATCTTGCAACACGTTCCCTTGTATTTGCAATCTCTTGTTCTCCGCTGTTCTTGAGATTGATTTTCCCTTTCGTTTGATCTATTTTGCGTTCTACGCGACCGACGTCCAATGTCAGCTCTTGCTATTCGTGGCATTTTTAGAAGAAACTAAACTAAAGATAATAAAGAACTTCAGTAATAAATTGATGAAATCCAGCAAATTCTGGACTCGAAAAGCTGAAAATGTGTCAAAATTCAATTAAAAATTGGCCAAAAAATCGAAATAATTTTTGTCTTACCGTTCGGAAGCGAAAATGAAACGTTCGAGATCGTCTGCACTCGAAAAGCTCCAAAAAGTGACGAAAAGACACGAAAATCTGCTGAAAATGTGACATAATTTTAGCTCACTGATCGGACATTAAACAAAAAAAATTCACTCAATTTTTTAATTTTTTTCACAAAATATCAAATTTGTGATTATGTCACTTGTAACAATCAGAACTCTTGTTTAGCAAAACAATCGATTTTTTTCTCAGTATCATTGTTTTTTTTTTTAATTTGTTTAACAAAATATTCAAATTAAAACGATGATTAAAACGAAAATTAATTTATTTTTATCAAAATTCTTCTTCTTCTTTACTGGCGTAGACACTGCTTACGTGGTTATAGCCAAGTTAACAACAGCGCGCCAGTCGTTTGCGATGCCAATTGGAGATTCTAAGGGAAGCCAGGTCCTGCTCCACCTGGTCCTTCTAACGGAGTGGAGCACTTCCTCTTCATCTGCTTTCCCCGGCGGTACTGCGTCGAAAACTTTCAGAGCTGCAGTGTTTTGGTCCATTCGGACAACATGACCTAACCAGCGTAGCCGCTGTCTTTTATTCGCTGAACTATGTCAATGTCGTCGTATATCTCGTACAGCTCATCGTTCGAATGCGATATTCGCCGGGGCCAACGCGCAAAGGCCCACACATCTTTCGCAGAATTTTTCTCTCGAAAACTCGCAACGTCGACTCATCCGCTGTTGACATTGTCCAAGCCTCTGCACCATATAGCAGGACGGGAATAATGAGCGACTTATAGAGTTTTGGTTTTTGTCTGTCGAGAGAGGACTTTGCTTCTCAATTGCCTACTCAGTCCGAAGTAGCACCTGTTGGCAAGAGTTATCCTGCGTTGGATTTCTTTATCAAAATACTCAACCATAAAATGCGAAGAAATTAATATTTTCAAAAATCGATTACGATAAGATCAATCACCAATGACGTCCAAAGAGAAAAGAGAAATGATAACAAATTGCTATTTGCATCACTCCGTGCAATGCTCTCCAATACACAAACGACCAAAATGTACTCGTATTCAATACTAATTAATGCTGTATGCGGTACAAAAAACGCCTGCGGCAAAAACACACTCACTTCACATACGCACCGCACACACATGCGTTATCGGATTTCAACCAAACTTCATATAAACCATATATGGACGTAGTGTGTAAGTTTGGTTGAAATCGCACTACGCGTTTATGATTAGTTCGGCGACGTACATATACGGACTTATTTTTATATATATAGATAAGGCAGGTGTTAATATGAAGTGCAGGTCAGGTTTGCATAGGAAACTAACCAACACAGTATAAACACAAACAATATAGAAGTGTAGACTAGTAGTAATGTTCACATGTTTACGTAATGTGTAACATGTGCGATTCTACAAGGTAAATCTTTTAATACAAACATTAGTGTGATGCGCAGCATTTCATGCCTCTATCCGATAACTTTGGGTGGATAATTTCATGTATTTCAAAGAGACGTGTTTTTCGCACTTGCTGCTGTGTGAAGTCAGTGTGTATGTTGTGGGTCAAGTTAATATTAAAGATTTAATTCGCATTAAGTTTGTTATTCCTGCATGTAGTGGTTTAAAATTATAGCTTGCTTTGACAGTAGTATACAAATGTATAGGAGGTAATTACCGAAGTAAAGGCGTCCAAATAATAATATAATAAATGCAGCATAAATTATTTATAGCCCACATACATACCTATGTGAAAAAGTTGCGAATTTGGTTTACTGAATAACAAAAATAACAATTAAAATGAAAAAATTAGTGACAGACTGTTTAAATCTCTCTCGAAGCCACAAAAACACCTACAAACTTCAGCAACATCCATTCATAATAACTAAAAATTAACTAAATATAATCTTTGCCTTGCAACGAGTGGTATGGAGACTCCTGATAGCATTGCATTCGTGTATTTACACTACACTGGTCATGAAGCACAACAAGTCTCCTTTTTAGCCAATTTGAAGTGGCTGTCATGCGATAAAACATGCTTAATCAATTTACAATTATCAATTGTCACTGAACATTCCTCATTGAAGAACAGCAACATTTAGCATTGCCAGAACAGAGGATGACAATTACATATTCCTTATATTATATGGACTAAATACTACAACACATTATCGATGAACACATTTCGAGATGAACATTTTTAGTTACTGTAAACAACACTAATAGCATTCGTATATAGAAACGTACTGAGAATGTATGACATGAAAAATATAAGACATTACGCTAAAGCTGTCAGTTACCAGATGGCTGAATGCGTCAGAGATAAAATCTACACTCAGAATGATACAAGAGGGTGTCAAAAATTGACCATAGTCATGGCTTTTATTTAAATCAAGGTCCGCAGAGAATAATATCCTTACTTTTCCTTGTTACAGTGTGAAAATTTAAATGAGAATCTGTTTATAACTACGCCAACTTCCCTAGTACCACTTTCAACTCCATCTTATTCTTACTCTCTCCAGTGCCCACATCATGCTCGAGTGAATATATCGGGATAAAAGCCTGCCCAAATATTTTAGATATACTATCAATTAATCCGTGAGATATATTATTGAAATTCGAAGAGAATCCTTTACTGATAATATTTTAGCCTTAAATCAAAAATTGATAAAATTGCGTCAATACCGTTTTACCCAATAAAAAGCTTTAAAATTTTCGGTTGACTTAATAGCGTATATTTCGGTCAATTTGTGAGATATCTTAGCAAAGTTATATGAACTTATAATATATTAAATGTTACAGTTTAATGTAAAACCTTTCTAAAATTGGTCAAGGAGTTTCCCGGCCACTATGTGCTACATATATTCACGCATATTATCGGTCATATTATCGGTCATATTTGTTGTTATTGTTTTTTCCTCTGAGATATGGCCGTAAGGCAGGAGAATATTTTGTTGAGTTAAACATTATTTTTTCAATATTATAAATAATTTTAAAGTGTTTCGTGATAATGCACAATGCTATGTTGATAGTGAAGCACTTATCTGAAAGTAAATATTTTCGAGTACTGAGTACTTCAAACAACACTTTGTAGAAGAGTGACGTCGTTCGTGTGTTTTCTTTCTTATTATATAAACATACTTATTTTGTTTACTAGTACACCTGTGTATACAATCTTCCACGGGAATTCCAGTAATAAAATCATTTAGTCCGCACGCCAACTCTTCATGTTGTTTGCATAGCAAAACTTTGCGCACGTAGGCCACATACGATGAGTTCAACTACATATAAATGTAGTACATATATATATATATATTTATGCGAGAAGCGATGATAGGACACACCTTCTAATAACGTACGCATACTAGCCATACTTACAGATTGCTACACTGACCTATATTTATTATACATCTACGATGGACTAAAAAATTGCATATTGATTTATGTTAAGAGACAACAAGAGAGAGAAAATAAAGTTTTAATAAGTAGAATATGGTAAAATTAATGAGCTTCATTGACAGCTGTTATCATGTATAATTACTATTGAATTAGCTGCGTCTCTTTAGCTGCGTTGTTGCAGGGTGTCATGTCGTATACGTAACTTAATAAAAGGAAATATTTTTCGCTTTCGCTTGACGGGCTTCACAAAACCTTCTCCTAACGCACCTCTTAATAAATCAAAAAATTTTTATCAAATAATCATTTTTCATTCAACACCACAATTCTACCGATTTAAGTAGTCTCCACTGCCTTATGTTTAGTTAATTTAATCAAATTTTAATGCGAATTTAATTTTGTAACCATTTGTCAAAACAAAGCAGCGTCTCAGTTGGGACAGAAGGGTATCAACGCTTGTTTACCAAGCTCATTTGTCAAGATTTAAAGCATTGGATTAAAGGTTGACATTTCGGATTTGTACGAATAGATGCGGACGAATGTATGTTGTTTTGACTTCAAAGTATATTATAAATGCTTATCGGAAATTAGTTGATTTTCTGGAATTGTACTTCTAGGGCAAATCAATTTGTTCTCTTTCTCTCACTTTTAGTCTGAAGTACATTTAAATATTCAAGTTTTTTGTTGTTTAGGAAATAGTAAAATAAGTCTACTTTTCATTCAATACTTATTTTAATATTTATAAGATGGCTAAAGATAGATGTCTGTTTCCATATTCGTCCGCTCATTTGACTATGCGAACTGGTGAGCCGGATGGCGATTACGATGGGCTGGTCAATCCTTCAATTTATAGGTTACATTAGTAGCTGAAAGAATCAGAACGTAGATTCGAATAATGGTATATAACCTATCTCAATTTCATCCTACGGAGCCCAACGCTATTTCATAAATTTTGGCTATGTTATCTGGTTACAATTAAATGTTGCAGCGAATTTGCTCTAACACTTATCAAGCCGTTTCCTTAAATCAAACGACGAAACTATGTTTTATTAAAAGACAAATCCAAAAATTTTTACTCTCGTTACGAGTTACTCAGTCGCTGAGGAAACTCTTCAGAAGCATTAAATTCTAAAATAGTAGAATTACCATTTCTCATGACTTACTTGACCAATGAAATTTACGATAAATAAAGGTCTTAATTTATACTTAATTTTTTATTTAACTTTTTACTGCATTTCCCACAGCCAGTGCTCTTCGTTCGCCAACAACTCGTATTCTGAGCGCTCCATTGGCGCATTTTCACGCTCGGCAGTAAATGTGCGTTTCAAGTTGATTTCAAGCGGAAATTTCGCATTTTAACTGCCGCATTTTAAACTGCCTTCCTCTCCATGCAAAAACATTTGTATTTAAGTATGTATGTCAGCATGTATTTCTTGATTTTTGCTTTTTCTGTTTTAAGTTGTAATATTTAGCTCAAACAAAATAATATGTTGCTTCAAAAATTTAGCAAATTGTTAGCAAATTAGGGCGTGAGTACGCGCGAACTGTAATAAAAAATATAATGAAATTCAAAGTTAAATAAATTAGTAAAAGCTAGCTGACTGTTATTTGACAAAGAGGATCGTACTAGCAAGGGGCACCTGTGTGGCTCACCAAAGTGTTCTTTCAATAAATCCATTGATTGATATGTTGTGTGGGATGTGGCGCCATCTTGTTGAAAACAAATGTCGCCCAAACCACGAACTTCAATTTCATCAAATAGTCGATTATAATGACTCGATTAGAGTCGTCATTGCCGGTTACGTTCTCAAATGCATAATTTTTGAAAAAATAAGGACCGATGATTCCACATTAAACCTAACTTGAACATTGTTTGTTCTGAATTAAATAAACTCTTGGGGTTGGTAATGCAACAATTCTACTTTTTAACCATTGAGCCAGAAACAGGCCTCCTCGCTTAACAAAATTTAGCTCGAAATGGTCGGATCTTCTTGGAAGTTTTCAAGAGTGACGTCTCTTGGGAAGGTCAAGCGGCTTCTACTCTTGCACAAACTGTACTTTTATGCTTTCTATTTAAGATATCGAGGTAAAATGAGCCAAGTCCCTCCATAAGTCAGTCCGAGTAGCTACGAACAGCGCTAAATCGACTTTCCCCAGTCTTCGAATACTCTCCATGGTTGTCGAGTGTATGAGTTATACATATAGCTTGCCGAACTTAAGAGGGGGGTAAGGTTTGACAACTTTTTTTTCCATTTTTTTTATTTTATTTTTCTGAACCATCTACATCTCAAGAATATTGTGTTAAAGTTTTAGGTTATTCGGAGAAAAACTAACGAAGTTACAGCAGGTTGAATAACGGTACCTCTAACTTAGGTTTGCGCGCCTTCCAGCTACCTGCGCTGAGCGGCGAGAACTTTGAATCAATTTTCTAAAATATGTCATATTTAAAGTTGGTGGCCAGCCTACAGAAAAAACTACTGCATGAATCGTTTTTGCACAAATATTCTACATACTAGCTGCCCCCGCAGCCGTTGTCTTGCGTGAATTTATGTATTTTGAAATGAAAAGAAAGTTAAATTTATCATTTCATTTATGTTTTTTTTTTCAATGTAATGCAGCTTTATAAACAACGTTTTTTAATTTCTGTTCCGGTGTACAGAAAATATGGGTTTCCATCTCGTGAGCACGCCACAGCCGTGCGAAAAACACAGCATTTCGAAATTTAGGCCCACACTATGCGACTATCTTTAGGTCCTGTTGATTGTCATCTCAAATGCAATTTTCATTGGAAACGGAATACGTTTGATTTGAAATGGGAAATCGTTAGAACTCAAAGGAATTCGTAGAATCAAGAATTCTTCCCCTTGTATTCGATAGGTGCGTCACAATCAGTCGCAAATGATGCGGTGGCATACCAAGCCTGTCCAAAGAATTTAAGAATACCACTGGATAATTTACGGCGTCGTCTTCATTGTCAAAACGATCGATCGATTTGTATGAGCGCAAGTCTCCCGGAATTTGACTTTGAATCTTCCAGTTTAAGTCAACAACATCGGTATTTTTGGCAGCTAACATTGCGCGTGCACTTAAGGAATCGTAGTTACGATAATTTGGCCAATGTCCGAACGTTTGTGATGAGTTCATCTTTCGTGAATTGATAAAGGGAAGATGGAATTGATACCGAACCACCGGAAGTATCAGCCGAAATTGTTCCATTTCCAATTTTTAGCGAAGACGTTGTAAAATGTCACTGGCAATGTCGATGTTTATATCGAAAAGTATGCGAACTTCATTTTCATTCCAGTGATTAACGTGTTCCAGCAATTGTAATTGCTGGCTTACTTCTCCAAAACTTGCACACATCGAACCATTCACAGTACGCAATGACTCAAATGAAATTGAACCCCGTACATTTATCAATAGCAACCGAAGGTATAGTAATCGTCGTTTTTCGGGTGGATTATGTAAATTCGTCCTAAGGAATTAGTTGAGAACTCACCTGGATGTCAATCTACTGGTTGGCCTTGCTTTCTGCGTAACAATTTCTTCGACGATGCATTCCATGTATCAAGGTATTTCCGAATAGAGCAATGTTCTCACAAACGGATCACTGACGAAAGTTGAGAAAAAACTCGAAAATGTTTATTTTGTTGCTGGCGATGCTTCCACTGGCTATACTGTTTTCTCTGGGTTGAAATACACTCTTTGGCCAATTTCCAAATTAACTCCGATACGCACAACAGATGGAAAACGTTCATGAATTGCAAAAGTTAATATCCTACAAAGCGCTTTATTGCAGATCACGTATCGACCGTATCGTTCAAGACCAATAATCGCCATGTTGCTTTCTTTGGTGACGTATTTACAAACGTATTTTATCGATTTCACCAAACTGCAATACTAAACGTTGATATGAGTTTTGAATATGAATTAGACAATAATGGTGAATATAGTACGATCCGTATGTTGTCAACTTCGATATTCACTCTTTTAAGTTGAATGCTAAATGTTTCGTTATCTGGTGAGCGACGCCGATAGAGTTAATATCCATCATTTCCAGTTTGTGTTTCCGAAAGAAAAGCACGTGGATAGTGTTTCGTGCATTTTTTGTCAGACATACAAACCGAAAAGGGATTGTAGTGTCCGCAAGGTCCATGAACCATATTGGTTTCTACCACTTCATATAATACTGGATCTTTCTCTACATCAGCAATTTCCGGAGAAATGATTTAATCAATTTGATCTGATGTAACCACCATCCACCATCCGAAGAAGAATGTGTGCGTGCGGAAAACCTCTATTTTGCCACTCAACAGAGTACATCTAGCATCCAACAGAGTACTTCTTGCCTTGCCTTGGGCTGCCATACTTTGATGGCAAAAGAACACCGACCGATATTAGGGCGACCTCTTGGTGGCTTCGTAACAAATTTCAATCTGCAATTGACCTCTTTGTGTGAAACACACGTAAAGCTTTCTCTGAATAATTTTTCTTTTGACTAACCGAAATAAAAAAGCAAGCGACCGAAATTGAACTATTCAAATAATTTACAAATCAAAATATTGAAAAACAAAAACAAAAAAAAATGTATGGAAAAGAGTTACTTTTTGGAATTATCCGATTTTATCGAGTTTTCATTGTTTTTAATATGTATTCTGCTATTCGGGGCGGAGACAAATCCAACGAATCAATAACCATGAAAATTGGTTCAGCAGATCTCGAGTTATAAGTGTTCGAACAAACCCGTCTTTCTTTTATATATATAGATATATAACTTTTGAATGACGTCGAGTTTTTCCAAAAATTTAATTACTAACAATTTTATAATAACACATAAGTCGATTTTTTCGTCTAAAATCGTCATTTTGGCTTGAAAATGGTACCAAAAATTGAAAAATTAAAAAAAAACACGACGTCAATTGAAAGATAAACTAATAAACTATAGAAATCATTTTGATTTTTTGGTTTCAGATGATCCAGTGATGCTGTAGGCTGGTCACCGCACAAAAACTTCTTTTCAAGGTGCCTGCAGAGATCGACGATAAATCCGTTATTCCTCGCTATTTTTCAATAATTTTTTTTTAAGTATCCTTCAAATGTTTTACTAAATAAAAAGCAATAATTTTTTCTAAAAAAATTCATGAAAAAAGGTCTTTTTTCGACGAAACAAATCTTACAACCCCCCTTAACCCTCCCATACTTGTAATTCTTTTTTGCACAAGTTAAAGAGACCGCTATAGTAAATGATTTGTGATCTTTTACCTGCTTCCTTTCAAGAAATATTTAATTATTAATGTCAATTAAATAATTTTCTAATATTCAGTCTATATTTTCTCCGCAAAACAAGAGGTGAGGCACAATGGATCATGATATCTATTAAACACTTTATTGCTTTCGGGCACGTTCAATTTTAAAGAGGAAGCATTCATAACAAAATTAGCAGAACATTTAAGCAAAAGCTTTCTTTGTTCGCTTGAGTTGTTGGAAATTATATCAAAAGCGAAGACACACCAAATTTTTGAGCTATTAGTTTTTTTGAAGGTTTCAAGACCGGAGCATACTCTTGTAGAACCCCCCAAGGTGATCTAGCCACCGATGCCCAGAGCATACTTAAATTATGGAGGGAACACTTCTCCAGCCTGCTGAATGGCGGTGTATGCACAACACCAGGAGAAGACGAACCCGATTCCCCAATCGATGACGCAGGAACAGACATTCCATTGCCCAACCATGAAGAAGTTCGAATAGCTATTACCCATCTGAAGAGCAACAAAGCAGTAGGGGACGATGGTTTCCCGGACGAGCTTTTCATATACCGCGGGGAAGAACTGATAAGGATCATGCATCATCTTCTTTGCAGAATATGGTCGGACGAAAGCATGCTCAACGATTGGAATTTAAGCGTGTTTCACACAAAAAGAGACCCCACAATCTGCGCCAACTACCGTGGGAGAAGCCTCCTTAATATCGCGTATAAGGTTCTATCGAGCGTATTGTGTGAAAGATTAAAGCCCACCGTCAACAAACTGAATGGACCTTATCAGTGTGGCTTTAGATCTGACGAATCAACTATTGACCAGATTTTCTCCATGCGCCAAATCTTCGAAAAGACCCATGAAAACAGAATCGACACGCACCACTGATTCGTCGATTTCAAAAGTGCTTTTGACAGCACGAAAAGGAGCTGCCTTTATGATGCTATGTCTGAATTAGGTATCCTTTCAAAACTAATACGACTGTGTAAACTGACGTTGAGCAACACGAAAAGCTCCGTCAGGATCCGGAAGGACGTCTCCGAGTCGTTCGATACCAAACAAGGTTTCAGACAAGACGACTCCTTTTCGTGCGACTTCTTCAATCTGCTGTTGGAGAAAATAATTCGAGCTGTAGAACTTAATCGAGCAGGTACAATCTTTTATAAGAGTGTACAGCTGCTGGCGTATGCCGATGATATTGATATCATCGGTCTCAACACCCGCGCCGTTAGTTCTGCTTTCTCCAGACTGAACAAGGAAGCAACGCAAATGGGTCTGGCAGTGAACGAGGGTAAGACGAAATATCTCCAGTCTTCAAACAAACAGTCGTCGCACTCGCGACTAGGCTCCCACCTCAATGTTGACAGTCATAACTTCGAAGTTGTAGATAGTTTCGTCTTTTTTGGAACCAGCTATTAACACCACCAACAATGTCACCCTCGAAATCCAACGCAGGATTACTCTTGCCAACAGGTGCTACTACGGACTGAGTAGGCAATTAAAAAGTAAAGTTCTCTCTCGACGAACAAAAGCCAAACTCTATAAGTCGCTCATAATTCCCGTCCTGCTATATGGTACAGAGGCTTGGTCGATGACAACAACCGATGAGTCGACGTTGCGAGTTTTCGAGAGAAAAGTTCTGCGAAAGATTTATGGTCCTTTGCGCGTTGGCCACGGCGAATATCGCATTCGATAGAAATATGAGCTGCATGAGATATACGACGACATTGACATAGTTCAGCGAATTAAAAGACAGCGGCTACGCTGGCTAGGTCATGTTGTCCGGATGGACGAAAACACTCCAGCTCTGAAAGTATTCGACGCAGTCCCCGCCGGGGGAAGCAGAGGAAGAGGAAGACCTCCACTCCGTTGGACAAGGCCCTGGCTTCGCTTGGAATATCTAATTGGCGCCACGTGGCGAAAAGAAGAAACGACTGGCGCGCTGTTGTTAACTCGGCTATAATCGCGTAAGCGGTGTCTACGCCAGTAAAGAAGAAGAACAAACCTCCCTGAATTATTCCTCAGTAACAAAGTTTTTGACTTTATACGAGTATAATTTACTGAATTGTAATATTCACCGTCAACTATGTTCGAAAGTCCGAAAACCTTTTTTTTTAGAAACTTCACCTGAAACCTCTACAGCACGTATCAGAGCACGTTAAAATATGAATAAATGAAAACAAGAAAAAACGTTAACTTCGGTTGCACCGAAGCTAAATACCCTTCACAGGTGCATTTCTGTTAGTAACTATGTGTTCAGTTTGTATGAAAGCTATATGCTATAGCAATCCGATCTGAACAATTTCTTCGGAGATTACATTGTTGCTTTAGAAAATAATATATACCAAATTTCGTGAATATATCTTGTCAAATGTGAAAGTTTTCCATATAAGAACTTGATTCCGATCGTTCAGTTTATATGGCAGCTATATGTTATAGTGGTCCGATATCGGCCGTTCCGACAAATGAGCAGCTTCTTGAAGAGAAAATGACGTTTGCAAAATTTCAAAAGGATATCTTAAAAACTGAGGGACTAGTTCGTATATATACAGACAGACGGACGGACAGACAGACGGACATGACTAAATCGACTCAGCTCAACATACTGATCATTTATATATATACTTTATAGGGTCTCCGACGCTTCCTTCTGGGTGTTACAAACATCGTGACAAAGTTAATATACCCTGTTCAGGGTATAATAAAAAAGCAGAGAATAGACTAGTGGATTGCTATGCTCGTGCGCATGCTTTTAATTGAAACCCACATACACACACATGGTTTAGTTCCTAAGGATATCTGTTGAAAATTTATAAATGAAATAGTGACTTTGAACTTGCGTACGGAGTTCTGATAACATCGCTTGAAAATAGACTCGAATATGTGGGAGGACTCCCCCGAGTATATGGAGAAACTCTACTAAGCATGGAAACATTAGTATATATAACCACTTAAATCAAGTAGGCGCCAGTTCTGTGAGTCAGCCGCACAAAAGCCTTGCGCTTCGTTTTTTTCTATTGCAAAAATAGTGCCAACGTTGATCCAGGCGCTTTACTTATACTTATGTAAATAGATACGAAATTGTGTCGGACTTTCGATAGACAAACAAAGACCAAATGGCGCCTTTCCGTCAGCCAATGTCGCCAAAAAGTCAACAGAGCTGACTTCTCGGTAACCATAAGTGTGAGTACGTAGTTTCAAAATGAAGTCCTTGTATGGATAATTTCTTTATTTAACAAGATATCTTCACGAAGTTTAGTTTGGGTTACTATTTAAAGCAATGGTGCAATCTCCGTAGAAATCACTTTAATAAGATTACTATAGCATATGGCTGCCGTACAAATTTAACGATCTTAATTAAGAGCTCGGATTGATTTTTTTCAAGCACCGCTGAGGTTTCAGTGTTTGCCTAAATATTCAACTTAAACAAGCTCATTTTTTCAATGGATGGAAAAATCTGTGCCGAAATCATTCTACTATATACCAAAGGTTTTTGGATACTTTTCAATAGAGAAATTAATAAGCAAAGTTGAAGAAGTAATATATTGATACAGAATTGTGTACTCTACAAAAACGGTCTATTTTTTCAAAAGCTATACGAAGTTAAAACCACACATGGAATAGAGTACAAAAATGATATAATACGGCCAAAAAATATTACATATGTTTTCTTACACTTCAAAGACAACAAATACCAATATTTGTTTAACTAAAATAGAGGTAACATTTTGTAATTAAAATTTCCAAGATAAGACAAAGGATTGTAAACATACTTGGGAATTTGTAAGCCAGCTTATATCAGCAATTGAATAAATAAATTTAATTAACTATGTTGAATTGACTGTGATATCTGGGGTTTCACCATCCGTGATATGCACAGGCAGCAATCCTACACCAAATCCAGTCACAACAAGATCAATTGCGAAATTTGTAGCTGCAAGTAGGCGTGAATTAGACACACTGTGCTAACGACATCGCAACAAATCGTATGTACATCTGTATAAATGTTGTTATGTGTACCATTTCTTATACGCCAATGCAAAACTTAATTAACCTAACCTTATGAATGACAGTTAATTTCATGGGCGTCAATTGGCTATTACAAGTTCAGAGCCAGTTTTTTTTTTTTGTTTTTTGCTTTTATTTATTCCTAATTAAAACTAATGTTGGGTATGTTTTGTTTTTCGTTAACTCAAATTGGAATTTGGCGTAAAAAATAATTAACTTCCTATGAGCTACCAGTTGCTCCCAATATTTTTTATCTCTGCACAAATAAATATGACGTCAGCTGCATTAGAAGCGGTATTTACTTCATTTTTATACCCTATAAATTTTATTTTCTCACCTAGAAGTATATTGTAAAGATCGGAACACTATTGTTTGTAGAAAAAATATATATTTGTGCTCTTTAAGAAATGCTCTCGTGAAGGGTATTGTAGCTTCAGCGCAACCGAAATTAACGCTTTTCATATTTTCATTTCATTAATTTTATTGATTTCGTTCACTTCATCATTTAGTCTGCCGTCTAATCAAGTTATTATAGGAAATCATTCTTGTTCACGCTTGAGTATATATCATGCATCGGAGCAAAGCACTTATTACACCGAAATTGAATAATTATCAGCTATAAGTATAATTTGCCATCATTATTCAAAAATGAGATATCTTAACGTTGAATTCTAATCTAAACCAATGGTTATCTGTGGGCAATGCACAAAAACTAGAAATGAGTCAATATTAAATGGCCAACAGACCAAAATCTATTCTAAAATAGCAGTCCCAGCAACTCTAAATATCTGCTGACTTATTCCTCTTGCATCTTTAATGAACCAATAATTAACTTTCAGATTAAACCCAAAATAAACCTTTGCGATTCTGATGAATAAAAATTCATTACACATGTTTCATAACCCTAATTAATTTTTACATACAGTTGTATCTTACAACCGCTTAACCTAATATTTCTGATTTGAGTTGTGATGAAAAATTGATGAAAACACTTGGTGTTGTTTGTTAGTTGTAAATAACAACGTAAAAAACGTTCCATTCAACTATCGATTGATTTTAGAATAATAGAATTTCAGCTGGTACTTGTAACAGTTGAGTACTTGGAGTACATTTACCAAGTCAACTATAGGTGCAATTTTGGACACATTTATTTTTAATGTTATGGACATCTCCATAATCTTGTGTTCACTCAGGTGTTCGTAATTTCCTCAAGTTGATTCCTTTTTCGCATTCACACAGATGATTTATGCAGTCTGTGTTGCTCATACGACATGGTGTACTGTAAGAATGCTCAGTTTATTGATGAATAATTTTAACTGCACATAACATTTAAAGGAACGTTTTTATGGTAAAAAATTTTAAAATATTTTTAAAAGTGGAAAATTTCGTATTGAAATATCATTTACTCACAGTTGTAGAATTATTCGCTTAATGCAAAAATATTGTATTTATTAGCTAATATTATATAATTCTTTAGATACTTTAATATTTTTTTTGTTTTTGGTGAAAAATCCAGATAGAGTATTTGATGTGAAGATATTCCAACACTAGCAGTCTCTATCGAAGTTATAATCTTTTAACTGTCACTAACATTTCAGGCATGGCAATTTCAAGAGCACATTGTTATGCCACAAAGTGGCCTGCATAATTTTCTATTGAATGTGAAACAAATAAATGTCACTATGCTTAAGCACAATATAACAAACCTATGAACTTTTACAAATATACGGTAAATCTTTCCATGCATACATATAAACACACCTTTAATATCATATCATATATGGCAGCTTATGCAGGTGTATTGGAGCGGAACCTACACCACAGAAAGTGCAACCACCTTGTCGTTGATACATGCAAGGCGGTTCTATGTGATTTGAATGGAAGAGGCTGTCGAGGCGAACCTGCTTAATTAAACGAGATAAACACTTACTTGGTTTTCATGAAATCTTGAAGACTTATACTATCTTACCTTCCATTAAATCTTTGATATCAAAACTACCAATGAAACGAGAAGCTAACTTGCAATATAGGAAACTTAATTTACGGATGGTCTGAGATTCGGAAGAGATAGATGAGCGGCGGGTTATATGGCACAGTTGTATGTTATTAAATGATCTGCAAGATTTGAATGCACACTTTTTCCACATAACCTCAATATTTACTTTTATGTGAAAAATAAAAATAACAAAACTTTTATTTTTATTTTTTATTCTTTGCAAAAAATTTGGTTTTTTCACGGTTATTTTTTTTTCTTTGGTATAAACAAAACTATTTATGACTCAAGGATGCTGAAATTTTTTTGATTGGAGCATTCTCAGATGGCTGAAGGCTGGGCATTCAAAGAGATAATGTTCTAACGCTTATGTTTTATTAGTTTAGGAGGTCATAAAAATAAAACACTGAAAGAAGTATGGATAACAACAGTACTTTTTTTTGTCAGAAATAAAGATCAGTTTATACGTTAAGTAAATTCGACGAATTTTCTTGAAAAATTGTATGAAACAAAAAGCACAAACAATAAAGGTTGAAAATGTTCTTTGCAAATAGATCGGATCATGTGTCAACCCACTTCAATTAAATTTTAGTGGCAGAAATAAAATATTCATGTATTTTTCGAAATTTGTCGCAACGTGCAATGCACTGGCAACTACGAGGCCGGTTCGCAAAGTGCTTACCTTCGTTGCTTTATGAATCCGGATGGAATGGCAGTCGTATGGAATCGAGGAAACGGCCGAAATGTTAAATCGGTATTCTACCTTGCATTTTTGAAGCGTTTAGAGCGCTGTATTCGACGTGTTCGGTCATTTTAACCATTAACCACTCCCCGTATTCACCTCATAAGGCACCGTGTGACTTCTTCCTTTTCGAAAAAATGCATTTGCCTATGAAAGGAAAGCGTTATGTAGACGTAAAAAGTTCACCTATAAAAGGTACAACTATTGGAGCTCTGAAGCTTCTAGTTTGATGCTTCAATACGGCAATATTACCAAGAACATTGTATTGTCTTGTGTTGTGGCTTATCACGAAATATGTTTTTACTGATAAACATTAGTAAACTAATAGTATTCGCCATAATTTTGTAGCGTACTTGGAAATAAACGCATGCGTAATGCAATGACTAACAATAGTACTAAGGGACATAGTAAATTTAATAAATAGAAGTCCACAAATTGAATTATAAATCGGGTGAACTATCCCAAAATTCCATAATGGGGCTAAACCTAATTATTCAATAAGTCTTCGAGTTTTCCATTGAACATGAAATAGCGAGTTCTAAGAATTATTGCGTATATTTTTACGATGGAACGTTTTATTATTACGATGGAACTCGAATTTTTCACTTATCAATTACAAATATATACATATGTATACCTCGTAAAACAACAACATACGTAAGATATTTGTAGACTCAACGCAAACGTGAAACAAATGCAATTAAATATACCATATATAAACCATGGTTGGTCAAGTAGTAATGAACTCATTCTCTTTAGATATCTTAAAGATGAAGACTGAAGATGGACTCTGAGCATTGCAAAAACATTTAAGCTGCTCATTGATGCTTACTTTCCGACAAATCTTCCGGTCTTATCGAACAAACCGATGATCGACATTTGACATAGATATCAATCAAGCTCTTTGGTTTAGTGGCAAGTTAAAGTTGTGAATACCGCGATGGCTGGCAAAATCTCGCATGTCATTGCCAAAGACTTTAGATCCTCTTCTCTTTGCTGACGAAAGCGTCTGAGAGATGAATCGCTTGCATAGAGTATAAGTAATAGTATACTTAAAAATTTGGGGATAAATGGGGTTTGTAGAAGAACGAATTTTATCCATGTAGTCTATTCAAACTTGGATCCACCAGAAGATGGCTTAAAAAAATTTTACATTTGATAGCGAACACAGAAGAAGTGAAAATAACCAAAGGTAATTAAGAGAAAAGGAGACATATCAAAGTTATATTCCCTTAAAACACATTTCCCACTCATGTACGTAAGGCTGACTCCCTGCCAATAAAATGTACGCTCTTGTTCAACAACACAAAACCAATAAACCGCCTAAAGCAGATTTGTGTATTTACATAGTATGTGTGTGCATCTATGTCTGTACATTCATATATGCAAAGAACACATGTATTTTCATGCCAAATTAATATGTGCGCTTGATATTTCAGTTTCGGATGATCTTCATAACAAGCTAAGGTGCTTATACGCAACAATATAATTTGCATGTTTCTGCAAAACGGTATAGTCTAAAAAGTCTGTCAATATCATCGATTTATATTGGGGATGATAGGATATACCTTCCGTTGTATATATATTGTATATTAGAGTGCGCATTATATCTGAAGCTGATTTTTGAGCTTTTGCCATTAAAATAAAACAACCTCTTTATTTTTAATTTCAACCGCGCCTAAATCATTTACATTTATTACATATTTTATATGGGACTTTGATCTATTAAAAAAAAAGTTCTTTATCTCCAACGGTAATAAATCTACAACTTTGAAAGAGTGATACTCTGATACAAAAATGTCCACTTTACAAAGAGCTCTTAACGATTTTTTTTAAACCTTCCTTTAAAAGTTATACGTAGTTAAAATCATATATGAAATATACTGTATTCATATAGTACACCATGTCGTATGAGCAACAGAACGCATAAATCACTTGAATGAATGTTTATACGAAAAAATTGTTAAGACCTTTTTTGTAGGATGGTACTTTCTTAGAGTAAGATACTATTTTTCAGAGTACCGGGGATGAAAAAGTGTTCATATTTTTTGACCCACCCTAATATACCTACATATCGACAAGGTTGTAATGTTTCCTACAGAAGTGGTTATGATTCCAAGGGCATTTAGATGAGTCATATTTCGAATTCTAAGTGGTTTTAAATCAATGGTGAGGTATGCACAATTTTAGTATCCCTATAATAAAGACTATCGCTATTTGAGCCCACTTAACTTAAACCATGTAAAAATACACCCTTTCCTAAAAACGCTCGTAAAATTTTAACACGGTTTCCAACTAAAACAATGCTACATTCCCAAAATTCCTTAAACTTGTTTATCAGCGCAATTTGTTTGTGACAAGCAGAGTTCAAAAAACCTAGTTGATTCTGTTTTCCATCCTCTTTTAGAAACTAGTTTAACTTTTATTGTTGATAAAAAGGCAGTAAAAAAATATGGGTATAAAATTTTAAATTTCGAAGATAGGGCCTAAAAGATTGAGTGTAGTGTTTGCTGTATGGCACGTAGCGCCGCCCTGCTGGAACCAATGTTGTCCAAGTCTTCCTCTTCAGTTTGCTTGAAGAAAATTCGGTTAACATTGCGCGATATCACTCACCATTGATGGTTACGGTTCCTTTTTCATTTTCGAAGAAAAATGGGCCGATGATTCACCAGACCAGGTGCATTGGCTTCTCGACGATTACTTGTGGGTTTTCTGTGTCCCAAATGCGACAATTCTGCTTGTTAACGTAACCATCGAGGTGGAAATGAGCCTCGTCCGAAAAGATGATATTTGGGTAAAATTGACCATCCTCGGTCAAACGATCTTCTGACAATCTGCAAACTGTAGAATAATGAATAGCGACCATTTCGTAAATTTTAGGTTTTTTACTTAATATCTTCCACTTTCCGAAAGGTATTTGACGTTTCCAATGTCCGAAATATAGATAATTCAAATTTAAAAATAGAGCGCCCACCCTATATTACTGAAACCAATATGTTTCCGTGATTTGCATTTGATTTTTATTACAGAAAATATTATATGGCATACACATTGCAGACATTCAAATAACAATATCTGAACATATTAATCATTATGCTACTGGGGGTTTAGCCCTCACCTCGAGAATCCTCACATTCATGCTAATGTCAAACTGTTAGTCTAGTCTGGTTATAGCAGCTGGCGAAATAAACAGCCTTCACAAATGTTACCCAAAATCTTGGTTGATGGCGTCCATAATTGAAAATTCCACGTCAGCTATGGTGGCGTAGTCAGCAGGGAGCGAACAGTCGCCATTTATTAAGCACTTAAACGAAAGAGTGATGGAATGTGTCTGACATATTTTTGTAGCTCGTAAATCTTATCAAGTATGATGGTATAATATCCGTGTATCTCATTTATAGAACATAGTCGACTTCAAACTTTTAGTATCAGCGAAAGTCGAGATGATATTTTCTACTTGCAGCTTTAATGTCTCTTGTCTACATTAAAGCTTGAGATATGCTAATTTTATTGCAGCAGCAGAGTGTCACAAATTCAATTGGGTACAAACAAAAATATGTACGGTGGTGTATGGTATATACAAGTAGTACATGTAGTACTTATATACATCAAATATACGAAATACTGGAACAAACAAATTGATGAGCATATGGCAAGCCATTTTAAGCAACTTTCTTATTTATAAAAATAAATGAAGAGTTATATTCGTTGATCGATTTTAGTGACCTTCCAACTTTTTTGAGGGGGAAAGTGCGCGATTTCTTCTCAGAAACAAGAAAACAATATTGTTTCTTTGGATTGGCCATCCACAGTCACCAAACGCCAATCCAAAGAAAAAATTATTGATCTTTAAAAGAAATACATCAAGAAACACATTTAACTTCAACAAAGGATTTCGTTCGACTATTCTAAAACTCATGTAGGAGGCTTGCTGTGGAAAATGCGGAAAATTTAGTTGTGAGACGTCATTAAAGATGTCAGGGTCTAATAAACAGCACGCGAGAGATTGTAGCGAAGGATTGTTTTTTTTTTATAAGTTTTTTTTAACCACTTTGTATACTTTAGAAAACGCAAAAGTGTTATTTTTACCTCATGAAACATTGTTTATTTTCTTCTTTCTTCAGCATAATACTCTTGGGATTAACACAATCTGGCGTTGACATCATTCTATTTTTTACGCCGCGCGAGCCATTATCGCGATAATCTTTTCTGCATACATATTTCGGTATTTCTCTTTAGTCATTTTCGTTTCTTTTAGCTGTTCTCACTGCCACTTTAAGCTGAGACGCACCGTTTTTCTGAGTTTTTTTGGGGCATATGACACATTGACTTGAAAAATAGGTAAACATGATTTTTTAACTTTGCCTGTCAGTTGCACCTGTATTATTGGCATTCCTGTAAATACTTTAGCGAGAAAGCAACTTTTTCATTGGCTATGACTTATGTCTTCATGCAAATAAAAAAAAACTTCTTGACAAGGATTTGTTGCGTTCAAAAATAATTTCCGTTTAATGAACTTGATAAACACTTTTCAAGGGTTGGGTGTTAAAGAGTTTAACATTTAATTAAAAAATAATTAATATGAAAATAAATAAAGTTTGAGTGGACAAGTTTACCTTTATTGATATGTATTTTTAATCAGTGAGCGTGACAGTTGAGGTTAGCGTAAGGCTTAATGTGCTGACCGCAATTTTAAGGTTGAATAGATAGCTTTAGGTGTCCGATTTTGTGAAATAAGCCTATGGTTAATGTGTTTGTGCTTACTTCTAATCTGCCCAAATCCGCCAATGCACATTGAATAAGAAGAAACGGCTCATATATCTTTATTTACGGCATATTGCTTGTCCAGTTTTCGAAAGATAGTAATAGTAGAGTGAAGTACCAGCTAAACAAAGAGCATCCTTCACATTATATAAATATTGTTGTAGCAGGTGTGATTGCAGTATAATGCTTTCACTAAAGTTTCTCTTAGGCACCAATTGAATATTCTAATTTGTGTCCTCTTTTATGGAAAATAGATATCTTCAATAATAGGTAATAATTTTTAAAAAATGTCAACCTTAGCCCCTATGATCTTCGGTCCATCAGAATATTTTACACTCTCCCAAATCGAAAATGTCCAAGGCTAAAAAAGATATTACCTCTGGATGGAACTGTTAGTGTATCTTATAGTATAGGTTATAGACTCCATTCTTTCGACACAGTATCGTTTAATTTAATTGATTTATATGCTCTAGTACTGATATACGTATTTTGATGTGTGATTTTCAACAAGTCAATACTTTTTTCGGAGTTGATCTTTTGGCTGCTTACATAATTTTTGTATACTCAGTTACGTTAGCGTTGAACAGACTTTGCCCGGAAATACGTTTGGAAATCGTTTGGTTCCAATATCCACTTTATGGGAGATTTTGCGGAAGGATCTTGGTTTCCGGGATTTAAAATCCAACTCGTGCAAGAACTTGAACAAAACGACTATCACTTGCGCCGCTCCGAGAAGACCACTAATTCCGACTTTCACAAAAAAAATTTGTTCAGCGATGAAGCTTTCTTTTAGTTAAATGGGTACATTAGTAAACAAAATAGTCGCATTTGGAATGAACATAATCCATAAGCCAATGTTGAGACGCCGTTGCATGCTCAAAAAGTCACTGTTTGTTTTACTCTATGGGTAATGGGTATCATTGGTCTATATTTCTTCAAAAGTGATGGCCACCATAATGTTACGGTCAACGGGGAACCCTGTAGAGCAACCATGAGTGGCTTTTTCGAGCTCGATTTGGAAGATATTGATGTGAACGACATTTAGTTACAACAAGATGATCTTTGATGAGCGCATCATCCCGTGTCGTGGGGTTATGGCCTCCAAAGGCGTGCAATTTAACACTACTGAACTTTTTTTTGGAGTTATGCGAAGTCAATATTTCAGAGATTTAACAAATATGATAGCTTGGTTGGCTTCATTAAAGAAAGCGCATTATTGGAATGCGCATTTGTTTTAAGACCATTTCAGAAAATAATTTACCTGCGTTCCATGTTGGTAGTCAGACAACAAAAGGCAAAAATCAACCCTATAAAAATTGTTTCTTTCATATTCCTGCACATTTTTTGTTGATCTAGAAAAATAAAGCAAACGGTTAAAAATTTATGTTTATACCAACAGTCATTGTTTATGCTAAAAAAAGATTTCCTGAACGCTAATTAATAAATTTGTATGCAAGTTAACTCGAAACGCAAACCACCAAAATACCAAGTCAGCATTGTCTGCCTAACATCCGTTTCAGGCAATGCTGAACATTAACACCACCCCAATCCATGACCAACGGCCCGAGTTACTTAGACGTAAGAGTAAGAATGTTTTAGAGTTAGTTCTGATCGAGTCTGAATAAAGCGCACTAGTGCCTAAAAAATAATTTGAATATTTAGCCTAATATACTATTAAACCCTTACAAGAGTTAATTCTTCAGTTTTTAAGATATCAAAGGGAAGCCTTGCATATGACCTCTTCTCTCTAATAATTTGCTCATTTGTCTGAAAGCCGATGTAAGATGTACAAACTGACTGGCAAAAATCAAGATAAATGATTTTTTTTACTCTTTATGCCAACAGAAGTTGCAACTGTGAAGGGTTTTATAGCTTCAATGCACCCAAGGTATCGTTAATATTAAAGAGGGTATCATTTGCTACATTTTAATACAATAATCATGTTTGTTTGCAAATTAAAAAAAAAAAACAAAACAAAACAAAAGTTTGCCAATAACCAGGGAAATACTTTAAAACCAATTATATAGAGTAAAGTCAGCCGTATGTTCGAAAATCCGGGTATTAGTTATATAGGAGCTAGGTCAAATTTTCGGCCAAATTTATCTATTTCAGGCTTAAAGATACGCTCCCTTATTTTCATTGGAATAAATTACATATTGGTCGATATATGCGGCACAAGGTCCCCAAAGGATCGAAAATCTTTGTATTAAGTATATGGCGGCTAAGAGAAATATTGGTGTGATTCAACCTATTTTTGACATACGAACATGCCATTATATGAAAAGGATTATCAAATCACTTAATATAACATACACATTGACAGACATTTTCGATGAAAAGTCAACTATAGGTACCGGGGTCAAAATATTCGGCACCTAAAGGCATAAACAATTTTTTATTAGATTTAAACAATTTTTGTTCATAAGGTGGCACACACTAAAAACATTATTCGTGCAAAGTTTTATACCACTATATTAATTTCTTCTGGATTTGGGTACTGAAAACTGAACGAATCAAGTGGAATTTTAATTGTGCTATGTGGAAAGTAGGCGTGGTTATTCATCGATTTCATCCATTTTCATACTGTGACATAAGAATGTTAGAATAATGCCACCTCCTCAATTTTGTCGAAATCGGTTGGTCGGGTCCCGAGATATGGGATTTTCCCAAAAAGGGGGCGGTGCCACGCTCATCGTCCAATTTTTTGCACCAATAAAGACCTTTCATACCATCCTGGTGGCAAATTTTTACGTTTTTGACGCATTTACTTATTGATTTATCGCGCTTTTAGTAGTTTTAACAATACCGTTATATTTGGAGTGAGCGGGGTAGTACTCCGTTTTCATCCATTTACATACAAACACTGTCGGTAGGAATTTTTAGAAGACTTGTACTCAGAAAATTTGGTTGTTGTAGCTTAAATGGTTTAGGAGACATGTGTTTTAAACTTATTAAAGGGCGGGGCAAAGCCCACTTTTTCAAAAAACAAAACTTTCTCACAGGTGCCCCTTGCTACTGCGATCCTCTTTACCAAATTCCAGCTTTATACCTTCATTGAGTGCTTAGTTAAGCACTTTATATGTATGTTTTCGGTTAATGGCGATTTGTGGGCGTGGCACTGGTCAGATTACGCCCATCTACGAGCTCAAAATTTTTTTGTACTAGGGAACCACACCCAAATATCGAGCTATCAAACATTTTTACTCAATCACCGCTTGCTCGTACGGACGGATGGACAGCCAGGCAGTCAGCCGGGATTTTAGCTTTTTTGCCATGCTGATCATTTATATACATATATAACTCTTTAACTATCTCGTAGTTTAGGTGAACATAGCAGCAACTGTTGTAAAAGTAATAAAATCAAAAAAATAATCACAAAAACAAAAAATTTCATAAATATGTAATTAAGAAAATGAAACTAAATAATTAAAGTAAAAAACAGAAAGAAAACAATTAAAAAATTATGAAAAATTAAAAAAGACAATTGTAATGTGAAATATAAATTTACTTTCTCTTTATTTTTTTGAAACCAGACAATATTTTTAGCTTTATGAGGCTATTCGTGAATTTCTGTGTTCCGCTGCGCTCTGAGCTTTATTTATGTTTTTTGTTCTGTTCTAAGTAATTGTCTTCAATTCGACATAAAAATTTAAAAACTATTTCGGTGTACTTTTATTTTCATTTAATATTATTTTTTCACCATTCTATTATTATCGCAACTGTGATTGTTATAATAGCACTCTTAAGTTTTGTATCACTGCTCCTCTCTTGCTCTCTCTCACTATTTTTCGTAAATATGCAAAGAGCATATTTATGACACCAGTAGTCGTCAAACTGGCGTCAACTTTTAATTAGGTCACATATTACTTTCAGTTCAAGTGCGCTTAGTACCACCCCTGCTTCCAAAACAATTATTTTTGTATGACAATAGTGAAGTTTTATATTATTTTTATAAAATAAATTATTTTAAAAGAATTTGTTAAATGGAAAAAGGGAACAATAATTACATATTTATTTCACAATCGACGACAGTAAGGATTCAGGCACAACAAAACGTTATACACATCACTTTTAGGTAATGAGCACCTTTCTACCCAACAGGAGTTTTCTTCATCAAAGACTGATACACATGACTTGTCAGCAGAATTAAACTTGCCACCAATAGCCCATAGTTCATTGTTTAGCGATACGCAAGTCACCCTACCAGGAACAACTTCCAAAGAGCAAATCTGTGATATGTTTTCAAGAATATTCAGTTTGGCATCAAGCGATTGGCGAAAATCACTCAATATATGTACCTGTGACCCTATGTTTTGCTGAGGATCGTAACGTTTCAGCACCGCTACGACTTAAAACATAAATGTGACCTTTAGCTGTACAGTTACCTGTAATATAAAAAGTAGCAATAAACGTTTATTTAATTTTATAAGAGTTAAGAGGACGACGAAATAAATCAGTGACTAGTTTCAATAAGACAATTTGCATTTTTATTGAAGCGGAGTTACTTTTGCTGGTTTTGAAAACATTGGGGAATGCTTGCATCGGTAAAATCAAATAGAATCTCTTATTATAGCGGCAATACGTATTTCACAAACAAATTTTAAAAATCTGTTCAGAATACGAATTCCGATTACGTACATTGGTTTATAATAAAAGAAAACCAAGGAGGTGAATGCTAATATTTGAACACCTAAGTAAAGTTTTCATATACCGTTCTTCGACTCTTCCTCATTTCACCAATTCAAGATTTGATGAACGTTCAACTAATATTAATAATTATATTTTAAATCTAACTTACACCAGGTGAACTGTGACATTCTGTCATATCCGCACAGGAAGTCCAAGTATTCGAATCCGGATTGTAGCATTCGACGGATTTTATTTGCTTCTATTTTTGATAACCGCCCATTACGTAAATTTTACCATTTAATGTCACTGCACTGGCGTCATATCGATCAACAATTAAGCTTTTCACCAACTTCCAAACCATCAGAAGTCGTTATATCTGGAAAACAAACAAAAGCAATGAACAAAGAATGTGTGTATATCAATAAACTGAAGCGTCAAAAGTGATATTTCACCACGCTGCATAGTCTATTAAAAAAACTTAGATTTATTCTAAATTAGTCGTTGACAATGACTCAAAGTGTTACGAGTTTTCTAAAGTCAGATTCAATCTGATCATAACATTTCACTGAATTCCCCCCTTCTTTTTCTGGCGAAGAACCTTATTTTGTTTATTATCCATACTACCTTAACACATCTAGTCTAAAGTTCTATCACCGTTAAGCTTAAGGTTAACTTGAAATTGTTAAAGCTCACTATCGCCATCGTTTAGGTAATTTGTTACAGATTTATATGTATTCACCTTTCCACCGACGACAGAACATTTTTACCATCTCTACCACCAATCGCGTAGATTTTACCATTTAATTCGACAACGCAGGTTTCCCTTCTTGCTTCGATCATGGCGGGTAAATTTTGCAATGTCTTATTTCGTATATTCCAGCCGCGGACGACGTTAAGTATGGCACCATTATAACCGCCAATAAATAATAAATTATCATTCTTTAAAATAGTTCTATACCCTTCGTAATCGATTTTTATGCTCGCATATTCCTGCCACTTATCCTCAGTTTTGTTATATTGCAGCAGCTTGGGACTCAGCTATTCCAAAAATATTTTAAGTACATTAATTTAAGATTATCATTTTTGAATATAAGCCACAGTGTGCGTTTACCTCCGAGAAAAGCGCCAGGATTGTTTTCTTATGACAATTTGTAGCACTGACCCCACGTGGTTCTGTAAATCGCATATTTATCATTGGCCGTGCTGTGGGCTCTCTGATCCACGATAACGCCTTGAAGGCCAGTAGCTCACATCCAGGTAACGGCTGTATGCGGGTCATCAGGAAGTTTACATTGAATTGGGTAAGCCGCAGACAAGCTATTAAAAGTGGCAGTTGCTCTTGGCGCGCAGGAACATCGTAATTGTACCAGCGTTGTATGGCATCGAAGGCATCTTCCTCACGGGTTATATTCAAATTGTCAGATACCAGAATACGTTGCAATTTTTCTACATCAAAATTCAAAAACTCATCGCTTCGGCTGATCTAGTATTATTAGAAACAAAATTACACAGGTGCCGTTATTGTGAGACATTACCTAAGTATATATTTAGACTCACATCCATGAAGTTCTGTGTCTCGTATTCGATGATTTTCTGCCTAAGAACTTCACATTGCGTTTCACGCTCCAGCGGCATAAGCACCCTGTAAAGTGTATTCATCGATATGTTGCCATGAGATAAGTCTACAATACTGCTTAGGGCATCGTTCAATTGTAAAAGCGATAGCCGGCATTATAGCATGGCAGCGAGATTATTAACGGTAATGAGGGCGTGTCCGGTGTAAAAGACAAAAGGTTATTAGATGCTCACAAAATATATAAAAAATATCGCTATCGATATCATTTATCTCAGATAACTGGATTAGTGCCTTGATTGCCATTGAAAAGGTTCTCGAAGTAAGGACTCGCTGCTGCGAGTATCAAACGATGCGCGGGTACACTGAAAAAAAAAATTTATAAATAATATTCTGTATAGTTTTATGTAAACTGAGGACAAAGTTAATACTTACAGAGCCGGTGTGGATTTGAAACTTTTAAAATGTCACAATCGCTATCAGAGACTGCTTCGTCGTAGAACTTAAATATTTTTCGTCATTAATTTCTCCATGAAACGGTTCTCTGCTCACTGGAGTTCATCTGAAAGAAGCAAGTGTGTTGGGAAGAACTCAGTGGCACATTTACTAGTTACTTAAACTTTCCTTCTGTAATAAAAAAAAATTACAATATTGGATTAAAATATTTCAAATAAGTAAATGCACCTGGAAGTTTTCTTCCAAGTTGACTGCGTGTACACTAAATCTGCGTTCCGATGCAGTGACTGTGATTCTTACCTTGGGCAACTTTTGGCGGGCGCGTTGAAGTCCGTGTCTGGTATTAGGTTGCTAACCGCAGTTTTCTATTTGTAGTTATTATAATTAATAAAAAAGACGCTAGAATTATTTATTCTTAACAATCTTTAAGTAAAACTATGTTCGTACATATGTATACCGCAATGTAAGCTCACAGACGAATAAAAAGAATTCGGCTCGTAACAAAATATTTAACGAAGGCTTTACGTACTCCAACTTTAACTTTAATAGTATTATGATCAACAGTGTGTTTCTGGGCATATTGAAACGAAATTTGCTACAAAGTGGAGCAAATTTAAATATTTCCGACAACTTTCGGTACTATGAAGATCATGATCCGAAACACAAATCCCGAGCAAAGCTGGCTTATTTGAAACTGTCCGCACTTAGTACAAAACAAAATTGTATCTAGCTACACAAAGAAATTGGTGGAATCCATGCCGAATAGTACGAAAGAAGTTATAGATAGTAAGAGGTATCTGATAAGGTATTACTCAAACTAAAATTGTGATTGTGTCCTTCAAAAGTGTATTTTTGGGTTTGTTACTGCGTTATTTTCGCTGTTAGGTGCAATTGAATTGAACTGCTATTACTTTTGTTATTGATTAAATAAAATAACTACAAAATCTAATTTTTTAAAGCATAAACTAAATGTGTATATCAGCCGCTGTTAAGTGGTTTTTCTGAGTTTTGGAAAAAGAAACTGGCACAATTCCGATTTCTTTGGCGCCGCGATTTGAAGGTACCGTTGGAAAGAGGAAGTCCTCTGATTAACAATTATATGGTGCTATAGGTACCGCAAACGCTTAGTTTACGAGATATTCGACTTTCAAAAATCCCAAAATTCGAACATTTCAACAAGCTAATTCACTAAATTTAACACACTTTATGCACACTTTTCACTTCAAATTAATTAAATTGCACTATAATTTTTAAATAAATCTACATTTTTCACTTTTAGCAGTTTTTTTTTTACCTAAAAAATCTTTATTTTAAAAATTACATTTTACACTCGTTTGAACCTCATTTGTTTACCAAAAATTACAACGAAATGGAGCGCTGCCATGTGATAATAAGGTAATTCGCTGAAATACCTCTTTTTCGTAAAAATTCCTCTATCCTCTTGAGAAGTTCCCCTATCCGCACATACACCATTTATACGGAAATTCAGTTTTTTACCCCTCCGCCAAAGTAGTCGGAATCGTGCCATGAAATTAGATATGAAGTAGCATTACTTCATTTAATACTTTTTATGTGATGTCATCACTTTGGCGGTGAGCCACTGCACATAAACTATTGAAAAATTCACTTTCCGCTCACGGATTTGTAATATTCTCGTCAAAACAAATATATTTAAAAATAATTTTATTTTTTGCGGACTCAGTCTTTGAGGGACCTAATCTTTAAATTTTCCTTTTTTTTATTATACACAACTAAATGCATACATACATATGCATATGTCAAAACCTACCCACATACATATGTATGTATGTATACTATTTAATTTTTTCCTTTAAAAACTCGGATCACACACTATGACAGCACCACGTAGGTGGCTTGAAAGTTTTATTCGCTCAATTGCCCTATCAGCAGACCTAACAAACAATGCGTCACCGGCTAAAGTTCTGCAAACAATAATACAAACATTGAAAATTTGTTGTTGTTATGTGATCTGAAATGCTGACTGGCACTTTGTGTCGTACCAGCACACCAGTTTGATATTTCTGTATACATGCACATACATATGTATGTAATGTAATTTAATCGCATAAAGAAGTCTGCTTTTCCGTTGTACTTTAATAAAAATGCGTAAATTAATATGGTGCTTACCTCGTTATTGTAATAGTGATCAGAAGCAAAAGCAATAGAAATTCAGCTTTCCGATATTTCAACACTTATACCAGGAATAATAATCTCTGCTAAGTACACTTGTCACTACACAACAACTCGTTAAATAAAGTTAAACTGAGATAATGGGATGTCCCAAACTTAATTCCAGTGTGAGAGCGCCTGAAAATAAGCGTTTGAGAACAGTTGACTTGATTGGGTAGGTTTTTGACGTTTTGCAATTGGAATGACTGGAACGACCCAGATTGAAATTACTACCTAAAATATATGTGAACGAAGGAATTTGTTTCCAGTGTTCAAGATAGCTAATAAAAATTTAAACAATGAAAAATCCAAGAAAATGTGAAATTTAAATATATTTTCATGAAACGTTTTTGTTAATTTTATGCATATCGAATTAATTTTCAATTACAAATGAGTAAAAGCATTTATTAATCGAAGAACTAACATTCATTTTTATTTAGTATTGAAAGATCAAAAGTTAGTTTGTTTTAATATGCCATAAAATCATAAAAATTTAAGTAGTTTTTGCCTTTGTATAATAAAAGTCTCAAATAGAATTATCTATAATCTATTAAAGGATCAACTTCATTGAAATGGATTTGAAACTGATCCACGCTAAATCTCTCTCTGTTCGACTCTGATTTTGCGGGCCATCTACTTGTCAGCATTGGAAATCCTGATTACATTATCACAGCTGATGTTGACACTACGCAAGGGAAAAAATGTAAACAAACAAATTTTTTGAAAGCAATGTGATTCTAATTTTCACTGAAAATCGACTTAACAAATGAAAAAAATGCATCCATGATTTCTATTATATGGAAAATATTTAAAAAACAAAGAACCGGATTTATATTTCAAAATACTATATGGCAATCTTTTCTTTTTGATAAATATTAAGTGATGTGAATTCTTTGAATGACAATAACCGCTTTTTTTTGACCTTCCTAAACGGCCGTGAGAACGGGCCTGATGAAGTGAATGTAATTAATATGTAGTTCTAATCCCTTTACATTTTTCAGCCTCTGGTCATGGTGATATTGAATTCGACATCTATACTTCGTATTATTGACATATCGTGATCGTAACACTTCTATCGTAAGCTGGCATGATGCCATCCACGGAAACGATCTATATACACGTATCCGTTTCATTCGAATCACCATTCGAAGCTGCAAGACTACCAGTCGTAATCGACAGATTTATTGAATTGTGAGCAGTTTTTATAAAATTTTATGTTTTTTCATAATTTTTAGTAATAAAAGAAAATGAACAAGAAACCAATGAATGGAATATCCTCATTAAAAATTAAAAAAAAAATGTATTTTTATTAACAAAATTTTTGTATTTTGAGTTGAACTATAAAAATAAAATTATTTACAAGGCTGAGGACATATACATTTTTGAATTAATTTCATTAAAGAGCATACTTTCATTGTGGTCTCTTATCGTTTGGTCGATTGCGGTGGAGTCAGGTTTCGCTACCTTCGGTGTCCATTTTCGTGTGCAGTTTTATCAGTTACGAATGACAATTTTTGTAATCAACTCGGGAATACGATCATGGGCTGTTTGAAACAATCGAACGCGATTCATTGTCATTGTGGACAAAATTTTGTAGGCGTTCAACGATTTTGTCTTCTCACACTTGAAGTGATAGAGCAGCGACGTTCAACTTCAATATTGGAATTCTCAACAAAATAAATTTGCAAAAATTGATATTTTTGCATCAGAGCGAATGGCTAATAATGAGCCTACTCTATTTGTAAAATCTGGCCCTTGTATCTGTAGTGTAGAAAAATTTTTTTTTTTTTTTCAAACAGGAAGAACTAGTTTTTTTGCAAAGTACTCTTATACAGTATCCTCTCGAAAAGTAACTCGGATTGGTGATTTTGGGTTAATTTAACTTTTTCGAATAATGTACTTTTTCAAATATATACATACATTTATCTGTTTTTATTAATATTAAATGCATTTTTAAACTTAAAAAATGTCATTTCATTTATTTGCTTCAATAAAACATAATTGATTTACATGAAAAACATATGTATTTAAATTATGAAGGAAGAAAATTTTTGAATATTCTTTTTATGTTTTTTTTCTTTTGCAATATCTATTTTCTGATCATTTTACATAATGTAACATATCGTCAAAGTTTATTTACTAAATCTACACGATAACAAGTAGAGTAAGTGTTTTTGGCAACATCGTAAAAAACGCTGCTTGCTTCGTTTCGAATTTTTTATCCACCACTCTCCTGAAAAGTAATTAAACAAAATTTACTTTTTCGAGGTGCATGTGTGATCTTACAGTGATTTTACTGTTTCCGCGATTATTTCCTTTCTGAGATTTACCTTTTCGAGTAGTATACTGTAATTCTCGTTTTCAATCATAACGGATGTCCAGTTACTTAAAAGGTCGAAATTACCTAAACGTTGGCATGAAGTTTATCACGAATGATATTGGTCGCACCAGAACGTAAGTCATTTTTGAAGCATAAAATATTGATAAGGTTGTATATACGCTAAAAAATGCTTCGACTATGGTGTTAACTACCTCCACGAACCAAGAGATACTCACAGTCTCTGAGGTTTGGGTTCATTGGTCGTGACAAAGTTTTCACTTTTTTCCACTAGCACAACATAATAACCATGTGAGGGCGTTTTACTTTTTTGAATTTGAATGCTTTGCAATATTCAATTGAACGCTCCTCGATTCCAAATTTTCTCTAAAACCCCGCGTCCTATTTTGCAAAAAACCCTTCTACGTTTTACGTACTACAATCTCTTTGAAAATGTAGCACATCATTTTCCGGGTGCTCCTCCTAACTGCTACCTGTGAAGCTGTACACGAACGTCTTTCCAATATTATCACGTTTTTGGTGGCATTATTTATTCAAAATGACAATTCCAAAATCTGCAAATAACAACTGTTAAATCCACATAAAAGATACAATAATAATTTGAATTTAAATAAACGGAAAATCCAATCAAGCATAAAAATTGATAATTTTACTAAATATAGCAATCATTGACACGACAATTTCCGTTAAATTCTTTGCTTCGTTTGAGCGTCTTAAATTATAATTTCCACGTATTTAATTTAATATTGAAAATAATTAAACAATGTTAACAATTTTAAATTTGTAAAATTTGTTCGATTCTGACTGTTGTGTCAAAAAATGTAAACTAAGAGAAACATATTTCACTTGGTAATTGTATATTTTCTCACTAAAACTCTGAAAATTTGATCGCCCTTATCAATAGCGTTACAGTTTAGCTAAATGGTTAAATAACATTGTCTGCCTAAATTTTCAAACATTTCTTCTGTCATCTGTAGCTCTTTTTAATGAAATGGTATTTCCTCAGCTGTGTGAGCTTGGAGCAATATCCTGATAAGCGAGACTTTTCCTTTGATAAGTTGTGTTTATAAGGTCAATAAACAAATAAGATTTCTTTATATTTACATACATGTGTACTTGTATTGGTTAAGATGAGTTAACGCACCGTGCGCTGCTCCATAACACGTTCACTGAATTACAATACACCCACATTAATCTGCGAATCCATAGATGACGAACGCCGCTCACTGAGAACACCACACACCAATACAACCATAAAGCCGCGTCCACAACCCATCATCTAAATACACCATTAACCATCACCACCCCCCAGCAGAGAAAAACCCTTAAAAGGAATCAACTCGATCGAAAAACCGACATTTTTTCGATTCACGAGATCAAAATGAAACAAGTGAAAAGAATTGCGGAAAAACTTGAAAGAAAAGTAAAGATTTTGGAAAAAGGATTGAAATTATAATTTGAATCCTGAAAATCGAATTTTTTAAAAAAGATAAAAATTAAAGAGTGAAAATTTAATTATGGAATATAAATGAGTATGTAGTATGTATGTATGTATTATATTGTGCTCCGAGTTATAGTGACAGGCACAAACAGTTTTTTACGATTAAAAGCAATCATATAGCGTAAAAACGGCTGGAATGTTCGAAAAATCCTGCTCGTAGTTATATACTTAGTTGCTAGGCCAAGTTCGCGGCCTCAATTTTTTATATAGTTTGGGCACATAGATATACTTGTTATGAGTAAAACAAGCTCTCTTAATTTTCATCCAGATCACTCACATATACGAGTTATTGCTCTTTTGTTAAAATGAATAGTCGTAGATATGTGTTGCGTTATAAATCGCAAAATTAATTTTCGCTGACGAAGCCATGTGACAACAACGTCCAATAATAAAAACTAACCAACACCGTAATATGTAAGTTCTCGCGAACGGCACAAAATGCTTTGGCATAACATTTAAATTTCAACTGAAGCACTTTTTAGCCCACGCCTTGTAGCTTTCGCGTGTGTGAAGTGTACTTCTCTTGCTTTCCACATAGGAATGACAACCCCCGAGAGTATCGTTCCTTTCATGCGAGCGCGGACAGTTCCACCCGGAGAATAATTTCCGTATGCCTACAGTACCCTGCAACATGTTTGATCAATGAGTGGGAGAATCAATTTTTCTGTTTTAATAATTTCAGTTGAATATTAATAAAAAATTACATAGACTGATAAACGTTTTCTATTGCATTCTACCGCCATTATGCGCGTTTGAGTCGCATTCATATAAGTCAACTACTGTCGCTCCTTGCTCTTTAAAAATTTTAAATACTTTTATAAGATACTGTACACCGAACAATCCCGAAGCTAGCGACGTTGGCCGAGAGAACCTAAAGCTTATGTTTTTTAGTTTCTCTGTCCCAGTCAACTGTCAAACTGCTTATTTGGAGGCGCTCTCTCCCACTGGAATGAAGTGTGGGGGATCTCTTTATCTCAGTTTTAACTTTGTTAACGAGTTGTGTAGTGACAAGTGAACATAACAGATTATTAATTCCTGGTATAAAGTGTTGAAATATCGAAAGCTTAATTTCTATTGCTTTTGCTTCTGAACACGATTCTAATAACGAGGTAAAGCACCATGATTAATTTACGCATTTTTTTATTAAAGTATCCAACGGAAAAGCAGACTTCTTTAGGCGATTAAATTATATTACATATATACATACATTATGTGTCATGTATAGTCAGAACATTTTCAGATCACATAAACAACAACAAATTTTCAATGTTTGTATTATTGTTTGCAGAACTTTGAGCCGGTGGCGCATTGTTTGTTAGGTTCTGGCTGATTAAGGCAATTGAGCGAATAAAACTTTCAAGCCACGTACACAGAGCGGACAATTACCTAATAACATAGAACGCAAAGTAAAAAGATAATCTCTATGGTTTTTTCTCAAGAAGAACTGCCTTCTTATTCCAATTAGGCAAATCTTTTTCAATGACATCAAGAAGAAATCTTCGATATTTTTGATGTGAATTATCTTCTTAAATTCATTAAAAAAGTCAATCTTTTTATTTTTAAAAGAATCCCTTCTTGAATTAATTAAGAAGTTTGTCTTATTATTTTTATAAGTTTATCTCCTTGCAATTTATTAAAAAGGTTTACTTATTAATTTTTTTGTCTTATTATTTTTATAAGTTTATCTCCTTGAATTTATTAAAAAGTTAAACCTTTAATTTTTGAATAGAGCTATCTTCTTGAATTTATTACAAAACATTGTTTTTAGTATTCTTATAAGTTTGAGAGCTTTGCATTTATTTAACAAGAGCATAAGTTTGATAATGACAAATTGCAGATCTTACATATTAAGGGTTTCATTCAATTCTAAGTGCATTTTACTTTTATTTATTACATAAGTTGGGTAAAAAAATAACTTAAATAACTTAACATGATTCTTTTCGTAAGTATAAAAATATAGGGAAAGGTTTTTGAAGTATCTTTTTCGAACAAATAATTCACATATTTTTTTTTTTTTATTATAGTTTAATAACCACGATACCATAAACCCACCTAACAAAATTTAATGAATTTATCACAAATTACAAACTGATAAAACTTTTTCCTTAAAAAATTCTTGAAACTTAGTTTTTATAAGTATGGGTTTTTGTAATAGAATGTTATATAATATAAATAAGCAATAAAATATATAATCCAATACTTCATATATATTTATATTTTCATTTATAGTTTACAGTACTTTTCCTATGTGTCCAATTTTTAATTTAACACCCTCGGAACAATAATTTCATTTGTCTCTCTTGTACAAGTCTGGAAAATGCAAATTTTTAGATGACAAATGGTTCATTGCATCCAATTTTTAAATTTCTTCAGATATTTCTTAAACTATATTCTTGCTGAAAACAATTGTTTTTTAAAACACTAGTGAGGCGAATCGTAAGGAGGGATTTAAATTGCTAATGTTAATGGAACATTTGGTTGTGTAGGTAATGCTTTGCGCGTATTGCATTTTGCAACTGGTGTTCAGCTTCGAACCGAAATGTCCATAAAGTTTTTATTGGCCCCAATTTTTTAAATTATTGTAGGATAATGCAACTAGGTTATGAAACTTTGGTTTCAGATGTTCCTTAATTAATTTTTGGTACGTAAAATTAAAAAATTTGCTCTTCAATTAATAATTGGAGATCTTGTAAAATTGTATCGTTGTAATTGAGATAACAAAAGCAGATCAATTAGTCTTACGAACAGATTAAGGAAGTTATTTACTAAATCATCTCGATCAATTAGATCACCTACCATGAGCAGTATCAAGTAAGAAAATGTTATTTCCATTGCTGTCTCCGCGTTCATTTTGAATGAAGCGTTTTGGTATATGGTGCTTTTGAATGGTTGGACCTTATATTGCCAATTTTCTGTATCCCCATACTGAAACATCTGTTTCCTGTTATTCAAAGTTTCTAAACAAAAAAACTTTTTTTCATACACAAAATAATGTAAAATTTTGGAAAAATTATATTTGGCAACACCCAAAAAAATAATCGTGCCATTCTGTCACAAGCAATGTTATCGGTTACATGAAAGTTTAGACAAGGCAAATTAAATATCGAAACATTTTTTAATGCCACTAACAACAGGATTGTGTCAGTAAAATATCGCGATTATAACTACTTCTAGTTCGTAATGAGTTCGGGACTTCAAGACAATCTGTACGAGTTTGAAGTTTTTGCCGTTTTGCATATTCTGCACCAAGAATTCGCAGAAAAAGAACTGACTATAGCCGAATGCCATTATGTTGAGACCGAAGATTAATCGCCTAAAATTTGTACTAGTTTTTAAATGTATTATACAGCTTTTGCCATCTACATTTATTTGAAGGCCATTAATTTTCAATGTTTTTAAAATATTCAGAAGTGGTATAGAGGCAAAACAGTAAATCCACAATCTTGTAGATCTCAGAACTTTAACAAACCCTGCTACAAACGCACTGAGGTAACGCTTGGAAAGTTATAATATATACCTCAAATTTTTTGTTAGCCAGATTTAACTGGGCCCAAAGGATCATTAATTTCGAAGTCATCCATATACAAAAAAAATGGATCCGTTATCTTATTTTTCTTTGAATTTTGCCAAGAAAGCTGCTATTGATGAAATGAGTATAAGGGAGATTTTCTGCAAAGTTTTTCATATTTTAAAAGCGTTGCCTCTCAGATCCCTTTACTCTCAAAAAAAATTTTTTAATTTTGAAAGGAATGTCTGATAGGGTTATTTTCGCGTTCTAGCTGAGGTTAAAGTTGGGTTGTTATTAAAGTATGACTTCTGAGAGTTCGTCGCTAACAATAGATTTTTGCGGATGTTTTTATACAGGTCTAGTTATTTTCTATTTCTTTGAAAAATTTGTATTCGGTGGTTACATTCATAAAATGGTTGAGATATAATTTTAATTACTTCCTCAAGTAATAGAAATTTTTTCGTGAAAATTACTACAATGGCTCTTAATATTTCACATATTGGTGTTGAAATTAACTCTGTTACGGAATTTTGAATTTCGAATACGTCTTTCCGATAAAATTCGTATTGGCAATGCAGTTGCGTAGAAACGCGGATCAGGAATCTTTTTAAACGAAGTTTTTTTAATCTTTTGAATTGGTACTATTTTGATTTGATGAATTAGTTTGTTTGAATTGGAATATTAAGAGCAAGAGAATTTTCTTTACAAGATTGGCTATTGCGAATTTCTATTTTCAAATGTTTTTTGAGGTGAATTTGAAATCTGTGAATGTTATAAAAAATTTGTTTGCAATTATATTCGTTACATTGAAATTTACAAACTGGTGGAGTACCATGTGCTGACTTTAGATGTTTAATCAGCTCTATAGGATTTAAGTGAGCTTTTTGACAAATGAAACAAGCAAAATTGGGCATTATAGCAAAATTAGACGAAATTAGTTTAATTTACTCAAAAGATTTGCCACTGAAGAAAATTCTTCGGATTTCAACTCAAAAAAATATTGTTCTAAAAATGCCCATACTTGCTTGCTTCTTTGTGAATACTCTATCTTATAAACGTACGATAGTTTAATAATGCAGTCAACGCACTTCATATACGTAGTACATTTCCATTGCAGACCATCGCAAAAAACATAAAACTCTGAAATGGATGACCAATCTGATCCAACGACGATAATTCTCGGCTGTAGTTTCTCCTTTCTTACCGCAAACTGGTTCTTCAATTCAATTATTGTGGGTTGAATATCATTACGTGTTGCAACGAGTGTTACGAAATCTGTTTGGGCATCAGCTATTGTTGGTTTTTTGTCCTTATTAAGCCTCAAAGGCTGTAGCAAAGCATGTAGAAGAATTGTACTTATACAATATTTACATTCTGTAAAAAAAATTGTGTAAATAAAAATTTTATTATTTTAAAAGTGATATTCAGGATTTCGTGCATACGATCCGGCATCATTGCATTTCCAAATCACCACGACAGCGCAATATAAAATTTATTGTTGTACATATACATACATATCTATATGTAATTTGTGATTGCACTGCAATGGTAATATGGTCGTTTGCATATTATATAGCACGAAATCCTGAATACCGCAATTTCATTTGATAAACCACTTTACCATTTGAGATGTTGTCAATGTGCAAATACTTTAAGAATAGTTCCCTTGAAACACGGTCTTTTATATCTCTATCAAAAATTTTGAGGATTTCTTTATAAAACTTCTCCAATTTCAAAAATAACATATTTCCTTTCCCGGAGTAAAGAGTCGCAAAGTCTATTTCTACCTATGGAAAATAAGTTATTGAATTATTTGAAAAAACATTGAATATAAGAACTCACAAGTTCATATCCACGAAAGTCCTTATAGCGCGGCCATTCACTAAAAATGCAGCTTAAAGAACTGGCGTTATGGATATCTATAATTCTTTGACCAGATGTCTCCTTCCAGTAATCAATAACCTGTTCCCATGGTGTGCAATTATTCTGCAGCCAGCACTTCTTTTCGTAATACTTATCTAATTTTGTTGGAAGCTTTTCAAATAAACAGTCGATATCTTCCCAATCCATTTTTGTTAAAATTATCGTTGATGTCACTCCGTAGTCCACAAGAATGGAGCAAATATCATCATTTAACTCCCATGATTTAAAAATGGGCAGCGTTTCAATTGCATCTAATGTGCAAGGAGCGTAACTATTGTCATCCGAACTGAATATATCCATTTTACAAACTTGTCACAATTTTTATAAGACACGCGTCGGGCCACACTCACGTTAATACTGACTGATGCCCAATAATTATTGCATCATCTTAAGCATGCAAAAACACGAGCCGATAGAAATACAGTTATGATTGGCGACATTGAAATGCTTATGTGAATAGTTTGTTTTTGTTTGTGTATTTGCTCTTTTTTTTAACTAATATACGCCGTGCACTTCGACGCGTATAATGTATGTTATGGTTGCGTGCTCAACACATATCATTATGTTATTGTTGCTTATAGTGTTTTACATTTCGTTTTTGTTTTCTATTTTCTTTCATACACTTCAGTTACTTTTTGAATTCAAGAGTATGGAAAAAAAGATGTCAAAAAAAATCAATGGAACTTGCAACGGTACGCTTCCCTTCTCTTCTCACCGCCTTCTCCTACATTTAGACAGAATTTATCGAACAAGAAGTTTTCTTATTATTTTAAGCAGATAAACTTTTAAATAAAAATAAGAAGATTTCCCACATATAAATAAGAAGAAATCTCTATGAAAATATCTTCGTCTTTGACTTCTGTCCTCTTCTTGGTCCCTGCAACTGATCATAGAGACAATCTTTTTATTTTTATTAGCCATATTTTTCTCTGTGTAGTGGACTGCATAGTGTGTTATCCGAGTTCTCAAAAGGAAAAAATAAAATAGTATACATACATATGCATATGGATTGGGTAGGTTTTGACATGTGCATATGTATGTATGCATTTACTTGTGTATATTAAAAATAAGGAAAATTTATAGTTTAGGTCCCTCAAAGACGGAGTCCGCAAAAAATATAATTATTTTTAAATTGTTTTGTTTTGACGAGAATATTACAAATCCGTGAGCGGAAAGTGAATTTTTCAATAGTTTATGTGCAGTGGCTCACCGCCAAAGTGATGACATCACATAAAAAGTATTAAATGAAGTAATGCTACTTCATATCTAATTTCATGGCACGATTCCGACTACTTTGGCGGAGGGGTAAAAAACTGAATTTCCGTATAAATGGGGTATGTGCGGATAGGGGAGCTTCTCCAGAGGATAGAGAAATTTTTACGAAAAAGAGGTATTTCAGCGAATTAGCTTATTATCACATGGCAGCGCTCCATTTCGTTGTAATTTTTGGTAAACAAATGAGGTTCAAACGAGTGTAAACTGTAATTTTTAAAATAAAGATTTTATAGGTAAAAAACCTGCTAAAAGTGTAAAATGTGGATTTATTTAAAAGCTTATAGTTTAATTTAATTAATTTGAAGTGAAAAATGTGAGTAAAGTATGCTTAATGTGGTGAAAAAGCTTCTTGAAATGTTCGAAGTTTGGGAATTTTTGAACTTCAAGGTCGAATATATCATAAACTAAGCGTTTGCGGTACCTATAAACACATATATTTTTTAATCAGGAAGCCCTCCTCTTTCCAACGGTACCTTCAAATCGCAGTATCAAAGAAGTCGGAATTGTGCCAATTTCATTTTCCAAAACTCAGAAAAACCACTTAACAGCGGCTGACATACACATTTAGTTTATGCTTTAAAAAATCAGATTTTGTAGTTATTTTATTTAATCAATAACAAAGGTAATAGCAATTCAATTCAATTGCACCTCACAGCGAAAATGACGCTGTAACAAACCCAAAAATAAACTTTTGATGAAGGACATAATCAAAATTTTAGTTTGAGTAACACCTTGTGAGATACCTCTTACTATCTATAACTGCGTTCATACGTTTCAGCGTGGATTCCACCAATTTCTTTGTGTAGCTAGGGGCAATTTTGTTTCATTCCATTTTAAAGCGGCTTTATTTAGAAGCTATCAATCTAAAACTGACCACAGATTCATTCTCAATTCCACTCAAATCAGGAAACAGTGTTGGTGTTTGTACTAAGTGCGGACAGTTTCAAATAAGCCAGCTTTGCTCGGGATTTGTGTTTCGGATCATGATCTTCATAGTACCGAAAGTTGTCGGAAATATTTAAATTTGCTCCACTTTGTAGCAAATTTCGTTTCAATATGCCCAGAAACACACTGTTGATCATAATACTATCGGTAAATTCCAAAGAGCCGATTCTTTTTATTCGTCTGTGAGCTTACATTTCGGTATACGAACATGTTTTTACTGATTAATTGTAAAAAATAAATAATTTTTGCGTTTTTTTTTTTAATTATGATAACTACAAATAGAAAACTGCAGTTAGCATATTACCAGACACGGACGTCAACGCGCCACCAAAGTTGCCAAGGTAAGATGACAGTCGTTGATCGGGTGTAGTTTTAGTGTACACCAAACTACTTGGAAGAAAACTTCCAGGTGCATTTACTTATTTGACCCCCCCCCCCCCCCACCCCCCCA